>NC_137104.1:37212234-37357234 GCF_949357685.1 Gobio gobio
TCTTCTCAATCTCTCTCTCTCTCTCTCTCTCTCTCTCTCTCTCTCTCTCTCTCTCTCTCTCTCTCTCTCTCTCTCTCTCTCTCTCTCTCTCTCTCTCTCTCTCTCTCTCTCTCTCTCTCTCTCTCTCTCTCTCTCTCTCTTCTCTCTCTCTCTCTCTCTCTCTCTCTCTCTCTCTCTCTCTCTCTCTCTCCTCTCTCTCTCTCTCTCTCTCTCTCTCTCTCTCTCTCTCTCTCTCTCTCTCAGCCTTTAGATTATTGGGATTTTAAGGCTTACATGATTTTTAAAGGTCATATAAGGATGTGACTTAAGGAATAGTTCACCGAAAAATACTCACCCTCAAGTTGTTCCAAATCTGTAAGAATTTCTTTCTTCTGCTGAACACAAAGGAAGATATTTGGAAGAATATTTGTAACCAAGCAGATCTTGGCAGCCATTGACTGCCATAGTATTTTCCCCTACTATGGTAGTCAATGGCTGCCAAGATCTGCTTGGTTACAAACATTCTTCCAAATATCTTCCTTTGTGTTCAGCAGAAGAAGAAAAAAATCTGTACAGGTTTGGAACAACTTGAGGGTGAGTAAATGATTAATTAAAGTAATTTCTTTATACATTACCATTCAACAGTAACCGTAAAGACATTTATGTTTCTATTTCAAATAAATGCTGATCTTTTGAACTTTCTGTTCATCAAAGAATCCTGAAAGAAATGTATCATGGGTCCCAAACAATATTAAGCACCAGAACTGTTTTCAACATTATTAATAAAAGGGAATGTTTATTGAGCAGCAAATCAGCGTATCAGAATGATTTCTGAAGGATCATGTGACACTGCTGAATACTACATTTTTAAAAAAATATGTTAAAATAGAAAACTGTTATTTTAAATTGTAATAATATTTAACAATATTACAGTTTTTACTGTATTTTTGATCATATAAATGCAGCCTTGTTGAGCATCAAAACAGATGAGAGACTTCAAATACATTAAAAAAATAGTTTACACCACAACATTTTTAACGGTAGTGTATTTCCTATGTAAATATCTTGAATACAGGATGCTGATTGATGATAATGCTGATATGTTATATATAATTCCATTTAAGAACAGCAAAGGAGGCGGAAATCACATGACACAAATTTTACTCAATATTTTATCAAAATTCACAAAAAGTCAGCCTGAAAACAAAAGAGACTAAAAATAGTTTGTTAGGTTTTGTAACTGACACAATACTTTTTTTTCAATGCTGATAATCTCAAAATGACCAAATATGTTATAATTTATTGCTTACCTCAAATATAAATTTCATAACTTAACTATAAATTACAGAAAAGATTTACAGTATAACTATGACTTAAAACCTTTTTGTGTTGTTAGAAAGATGCTTTGCTTTGGAGATGATATTCCTCACCACAAATGAGAAAAACACACACAGCTTGTCTAATAGTTATCAAATGCTTCCTGCAGGTGCTTACGTCTGTGCTGAAGAATTCAAAGGCCAACTAAAGCAATCTGTGCTGATCGTAAGGGAAGAGGAATGTGCTGTTTTGAAACAGATAGAGCAACCGATAGAGTTGCCTATCTATGGCCCTCAGAGGTTTGAGAGCCGTTAGCAAAGAAACGTGAAAGCGAATCGCTTTTCTCCGAGCTAAAAGGCTCAGATGTTTTGCAATAAACCGTTGAAGGCTTGAAAACTGAAATACAGACATTTAGAGAAGGGTAAAGTGCTGTGTGTTGGTCATACAATGCTCCCTATGGGCCTACGAGTAAGATAATACGTCTACCGCTAATATGCTAACATGCTAACTCTAAGAGGCAGCCTCATCCGGTTTCCCCTGCTATCACACAGCGAGTGAGTGCCAGGCTGTTTGTGTAGCCTGAAGCCGTGCTAAGTCACTTCCCATGCTTGGGCCAAAGAATACAGCTGACAGAAGGAGCCAGGGTCCTAGTGTGTGGGAAAATGCAATGACAGATAGAGGGCAGGAAGATAGCAGACGGCTGGAGTTGCAGGGTCCTCCGGAAGAGGGCATGAGATCTTCTGATCTTTCTCCCTCGCAGTCTCAGGGAAGCCAGATGCGGATGCTGTATATGTAGAAATTAGAATAGGAGATTTGAAATTAATTTACTCATTACTGACAACATTTTGTTTATAATCAGGTCCAGCAAAAGTATGTAAAATGATCATTCATACGCTTCAATTGTAGGTCAATCAAAACGGATTCCTTCATACATGTTTCTGCTTGGTGTAAATGATTTATTTTTATCAATTCCCCATGGATAAAACCAAGTCCTGCTCTATATTTTGTTTTGTTTTTTCAATTGATCATGAGTCACATCATAGAAGCAAAATGATTTGCTGATTGCATTTGATGCTGACTCAACATACTTTGAATTCATTTTAATCATATCAACCACCTGATGAGTGGGAGTCACTTTTCAAAAGTTTGGGGTCAGTAAGTGTTTTTTTAAAAGAAATTAATACTTTGACACATTCAATTGATCAAAAGTTACAGTAAAAACTTGAATAATGTTACAAAAGATCTTTCTATTCTTTTGAACTTTCTATTTATCAAAGAATCCTGAAAAAGAAAATGTATCATGATTTCTGCAAAAAATAGCAGCCCAATTGTTTTCAACATTGATAATATTAAGAAATGTTTCGCAAGCATCAAATCATCATGACAGAATGATTTCTGAAGCATCATGTGACACGGAAGACTTTGTCATCACAACGATAAATTACTTATATATTTAACTAGAAAACAGTTCTTTTAAATCGTAATAATATTACTGTTACTATATTTTGTGTGTGCATTAAAGACACCATTTCAAAAACATAAAAAAATCTGGACCCACTTTATATTAGGTGGCCTTAACTACTATGTACTAACATTTTAATTAATAATTTGATACAATGCACTTATTGTGTACATACATGTTTTTACATTGTACTTACATTTTAAAAATTACCTGCATGGAATTACATCTGTAATTAATTTCTGTAGTTACATTTGTAATTACACAGTTGACACTTCCCTTACACCTAACCCTACCCTTAAAGGGTTAGTTCACCCAAAAATGAAATTTCTTCCATTAATGACTCACCCCAATGTTGTTCCACACCCGTAAGACCTCCGTTCATCCTCGGAACACAGTTTAAGATATTTTAGATTTAGTCCGAGGGCTTTCAGTCCTTTGAATGTAAGTGTAAGCACACTTTGCTGTCCACGTCCAGAAAGGTAATGAAAACATCATCAAACTAGTCCATATGTGACATCATTTGGTTAGTTAGACTCTTTTGAAGCGTCGACAATACATGCTATCGCACCAGATAACACGTCACAGCGTCTTACGTCAGCAGCGTCACTGTGGCGTCGTGAACGCGGATTCAAACTAAACCGGAAGAGAAGACAATGCTTAATAAAGTCTTAGTTTTTGTTATGTATGTATTGTCGACACTTCAAAAGAGTCTAACTAACCAAATGATGTCACATATGGACTACTTTGATGATGTTTTCATTACCTTTCTGGACGTGGACAGCAAAGTGTGCTTACACTTACATTCAAAGGACTGAAAGCCCTCGGACTAAATCTAAAATATCTTAAACTGTGTTCCGAGGATGAACGGAGGTCTTACGGGTGTGGAACAACATTGGGGTGAGTCATTAATGGAAGAAATTCCATTTTTGGGTGAACTAACCCTTTAAACTTACCCATACCACCACACCTGCCCCTAACCCTACCCGTATCCCACCTCAATATCAGCAAAAGTGTTTTGCAATACAATTTGAACACAGTAAGTACATTGTACTTATTTTTTTGATGTAAGTACACAGTACTTAAGGCCACCTAATATAAAGTGGGGCCATAAATCTTACCGACCCCAAACTTCTGAATGACAGTGTATGTTGGTGAAAACACCTGTATCTTAGACAGGGAACATTTGAGTGCTGTGTTACAGACAAACAATACATCGTCCATATAAATCGTCCACAATAGAATTGAATAAAATGTGACATGCAACTGCATTCAGGACATGAAAACCGTTTTAAGAATGAACAGCATTTTCCTGTGGTGATACAATTGTTGGTTTTGGGTGCAGCCTAAAAGTAACATGATTTCCAATTGCTTTCACAGTAAATGAAATCATCAGGAACGATCTCTCCAGCATCTCCGTGCACAGCCATGCATAGCAGCTGAGGGTCCCTCTGAGAAGACCACGGCAATCATGAACTCCTCAGCATACCACATTTCTTACAGAAGATCCGAATCTGCAAGACCTGACTCTGATAACACCGATTCAACAAACAAACCTTGTGCACTCAAGAGTTCCACTTTACGTGAGGCCGTCAGAACTCACCGAACCTTGCTTGTTTTATTTCCACGGGGGGAACTGAAAAACCAGCCTAAAAGCACAGAAAAAAAAACAAAACAAGTGCACTTCACTTCAGAATTTATCAGCACATCCTGCCGAGACGGAGCCGTGTGCTGTTGTGGACCAAGTTGTCTCCCTTTTGCTTTCCTATTTACTCTCCTGTACTCGATGTAGCTGTTTAAATTATTACCGTAAGTGCAGTTTGACGTCTTTCTCCATCCACGACCATGTATATTTCTAAAAAAGAACATTCGTGAGAACATTCGAGTCTGGTCACAAATCAGAGTAACTTTGCAGGCCAAAAGCCAGGCATGCACAAATCTAAATTATAACCTAAACGTTTTTGTTGTTGTTGTTGTTGTTGTTTTGGATGCATGCATATGTGAATGCAGCTATGCACGTCTGAACACTCACTATGTCTGTGTTTTTGTTACATTTCATCATCCAGTGGCACAAATATGTGTGGTTAAATGAAGTATCTGTTCCTCATGAAGAAGAAAACATTGACGACTGATTGCCTTTATGGAGACGAGTTTGATCGAACATCATTTTGAGGCCTTGACCTGTTTTTAAGCCCGAGCGGCCTTGTTGATTTGCCTTAAGCTTATGCCAAATTGTCGTTTTGTTCAACATTTGACAGCAGATGTCTGTGCTTATCTCTGAATAGCCATTCCAATGTTTATAGCTTTTTTTTAAATCAGGTATAATATGTACTTGTTAACTGGAATTTGTATGAATAGAATAGAATAGCATAGCATAGAATAGAATTATTTATTTGGAGTGAGCTGGAATTAATCAAACGCAAGCCATAAGGGAAGTATAGTAATTCTATCCCCTCTACGGTCACATTGGTAGCAGATTTTGTGACCAGCGAATGACTGGACTGGCATTTGTCAACCATCCAATATTATTCTAGCAATTTTTTAAGGCAAGATTATGGTTTCAGATTAGGCTATGCTCTCTTAAACTGCCTCTGAACAGCAGAATATATGTTTCACTATAACTGCCTCTATGACCTGATGGTTTACTGCACTGTGCCTTAAAGTGTTTATTAAGCAGGAATACTTTTATATATGTATTTGTCCTCTCTAATTATCAACGTAATGCATGTTTCTCAACATATAATGAGATTTTCGTACAGGGGGTTTTACTTCCTGTACATTGTATCCTGTCTGTAGGTTCTTAGGTAATGTATGCACTTTAATTTGTATTTTTTCTTTTCTGGGATCTCAGAAATACCACATATTGTTTTTGTTGTTGTTGTTCATTCTTGACAATCAGACCTAACACGATATATTCTTCCGCAAGGTATCGATGACAACAACAGATTGTTTTTCTTGCAAGTATATGTATTCAATTACCCATACATTTCTACGGAGCATTTACATTTCAGTACCAAAATATGCACAATAAATTCATGCTTTGTTGGCTCTTTTAGAGTTGTGTATAGTTGGATGGTGTCACAGTTGTCACAATGTCTATGTCTCAGTAACTAACTATAAGATTATACTGATTCAAAAGCCTTTTAAATTACAATATATTTGTGTATATATATATTATTATTATTACTGTATATTATATAACTCATTTAAAACTGCAAACTAATTTAAAAGGCTTTTGAATCAGTTAAATCAGTTTGAATCAGTATATATATAAATCTTATAGTATAAATTACTTTAGTTTTTAATGCTCTAAATTTATAGAATTTATTACTTACAAATTTTGGGAGGGGGACCACAACATTGGCTTAATATTTATACCTTTTACATTTTTCTGTTTCATAAATCTTGTAATATTATAATATAAACATTTGGCTGAAAAGCCTATTTAATGGCAGGTTCCACTGTGACAACTTTCCCCATATATTGGCCACTATTGGGGCAAAAGGTAATTTTGAATGTTTTCTTCTCTTTTTTTTTTCAAAAACTTTTTTGTAGTTAAGACTTTAAAGGGATAGTTCACCCAAAAATGAAAATTCTGTCATCATTTACTCACCCTCAAGTTGTTCCAAAACTGTATGAGTTTCTTTGTTCTGCTGAACACAAAAGAAGATATTGTGAAGAATGTTTGTAGCAAAGCAGAGAGAGCAACCATTAACTACCATAGTATTTTCCCCTACTATGGTAGTTAATGGTTGCTCTCTCTGCAGGTTTGGAACAACTTCAGGGTGAGTAAACTAAAAAGACAGAATTTTCATTATTGGGTGAACTATCCCTTTAAGGCAGATAAGTGTCACTTTGTTTTTTTCTTTGTTTTTTCTTTTTTTACAGCAAGCACAAACTACACAAAAGCAGCAACCATTCAGTGTCCAAATTCACTCACTTGTTTTTATTCACTCTTTCAAGTGGACTATATTAGTGGACTAATGAAGAGAAAAGTGATTGAAGGTATAGGGGGTGATTTCAAACACAGTGGCTGGTTCAGGTGTGTTTAATTAGGACTTTGCAATGGATAATTTCACAAATGAAACCCACTAAGAGAGATATTCACTGGAGTGAAACGTGTGAGAAGCTTCTATTATGACAGGAGACTGCCAGTAATTGATATTGGGTTTTACAACTAATTCAAATGACAAAAGACTTCAAGATGTTTCTTATTGGTCCTAAAAATCACAGAGAATGAAAAACGGAGATGATTTATTTGAACAATTCTTTTTTCCAAAATTTTAAAGAGTATAAAACACTGACCTAATGTTCCGTTTCACAGATCTAGTTTCAATTCTAGTCACAACGGCTCATTAAAAATGTGGCAGTGTCGTCTGAAAAGGAATCATGAAAAATGCGCAAGATCTCTTCCCCATGTGCGCAGGAGAGCTGAACTTCCAGAGTAGTAACTAATGGATCAAAGTAGAAGCAGCTGTTGCATCCAGGCTTTGAGCCAAGCACCCTGTGACACCTGCCAGGCAGACAGGAATATTTTCCATGGGTTTGAATCCCTGGTCACACATAGCCATGGTGACAACGCACAGTCAGGGTGGGGTGGATCATCAAAGCCAGTGCCCAGAAATAGCCGCTCTATTAGTAGGTTGCCTATGTGAGGATTGTTAGAGAGCCAAGAAGACGAGCGGCCTTTGCTAACGGTTTCAGTTATTGTGTGAAAACTGTCCTGTTGAGTGAAAAGCTGGGAGTCTTAAAACTCACAGATGTGAGCTCCACATCCTAATACATATAACTGTCATCCCGCATTATCTTCTCTCCCTTGATACTGCGATTGCTGGATCAAAGCAAGATGTAGACTGTTCCGCCCAGACTGTTGTCATCTGTCTAGTGTATTAGGTATTCAAACTTTTTGATGCCACAGGCCCCCAAATATGAATTCTCTTTCGAGAGACCTCTTTCTGTACAATATTGTCTGGAAAATCTTCTTACTTTCTATTAAGTTGACACTGTATCTTTTTTTTACCCACCATAGAAGAGAAACTAAATGTAATAAACTAAAGAGGCATCAATCTCATTATTAAGGGGTTAGTTCACCCAAAAATGAAAATTCTGTCATTAATTACTTACCCTCATGTCGTTCGACACCCGTAAGACCTCCATTCATCTTCGGAACAGAAATGAAGATATTTTAGTTGAAATCTGATGGCTCTGAAAGGCCTCCATTGGCACAATGGCACGTTACACTCTCAAGACCCTTAAAAGGTACTAAAGACGTCGTTACAAAGTCCATCTCACTACAGTGGTTCTAAAATAACTTTATGAATCGGCGAGAATAGTTTTTGTGCGCAAAAAAACCCTAAATAACGACTTACATAGTGATGACGATTTCAAAACACGGCATCATGAAGCTTCGAAGCGTTATGAATGAGCCGAATGATGATTCGGATCGCGTGTCAAACCGCCAAACTGCTGAAATTTGGCGATTCAAACTCGCTGATTCATAACACTTCGAAGCTTCATGATGCCATGTTTTGAAATCGTCATCACTATGTAAGTCGTTATTTAGGGTTTTTTTGCACACAAAAACTATTCTCGCCGATTTATAAAGTTATTTTAGAACTACTGTAGTGAGATGGACTTTGTAACGACATCTTTAGTGCCTTTTAAGGGTCTTGAGAGAGGAAATGTCATTGTGCCAATGGAGGCCTTTCAGAGCCATCAGATTTCAACTAAAATATCTTCATTTCTGTTCCGAAGATGAACGGAGGTCTGACGGGTGTCGAACGACATGAGGGTAATTAATTAATGACAGAATTTTCATTTTTGGGTGAACTAACCCTTTAAAGACCAGTAATTAGAAATCAGAATAAAACTGCAATAATGTAACTGTAACCTATTTACAGTGTAGGGGAAAGTTACTTTTAAAAGTAATGCTTTACAATATTGTATTACTCCCTAAAAAAAGTAACTAATTGCTTTACTTTGTCACTTTTTGTGAGGAAAGTAATATATTACGTTACTTTTTCACCTGGGCTTGCTTGTTTCTTTTAAATAACAAAACAAAAAATCTATTTTTGGCAAATGTAAAGGCCCTTTCACACTAAAAAGTGAAATGAATAAGGCTGAAGGAAATGCAAATTCACACCTGTACAGTAGAGGGAGCAGCTTAAACAACCCATTTTAGCTGTGCTGCCATTCTGGACTGCAGAAGAATAGGACAGGAGAAGAAAGTTCAATACTCTTACTTAAGCAATAAAAGAAAAGAAAAGAAACACAAATGTGATGTTTAACTCTTTCCCTGATATTGACGGAAATTTCCGTCATTTGTAAGAAAACGTTTCCCTGCTGGCTTTCCATGTTTTCACTGTTATACGCTAGGGGGGGGCGCCATTACACATTTTCTGAAAGAGTATGGAATCTCCTGATCAAAAAACATGCAAAGAACATGCAGAAACAAGCGATAGGTTATCGTATGTAATCATATGCATATGTAAAATAACGCGATCATCAACATAGAGTCTGCAGGTATAACTGCCAACCAGCAGTTAGCATTGCACTGGTTCCCTCGAGAAAAACCCAATAGGATTTTCCCATTGGCTTTTGGATTAACGCTAAAAAATAAGCTCTGTGATCAACACAAGTTTATGATACTTACAAATTTTGTCCATCAAGATAATTATCACAGATGAACACTTCTTTTATTCATTTTGAAGCCTAAATGCAGTCGCCAGAAGTAAAAGCTAAAGGTAAGCTATAAACGGACTACACCACGGTCGCTTGACTTCAATGTCACCATCACTAAGCTTCCGACAACTCTTTTAGTTTTTATCTAAATACATTTTCCCAGAACGTTTGAGTTTATAAGAGCACAATTATGAGCACAATGAGGCTGTAAAAGCGGACTGAACTTACCTTTTCGACGTGATGACGATTAATCTCATCGGCAGTCTCTGTCGTCCCATTTAGCCACTTGTTAGCAACCGCCTTTTTCAAGACATGTAAAGGGTTCAAAAAATTACGAGTGGGTAATACTGATGTATTGTATGTCGTAGAATAAAATGTGAAAGTGTCTTGAGCTTGTATTAACCACAGACCTTATTTCAGCCATTTAATCAAAATCCCATTAAAAAAACCCATTAATTTCGGGACGGGGGAACCAAAAGTGCTAATATGCTAATATGCTTCCGCATTTTGTCCTACAAAGTGATGTCATACCTGCACCACTCTATTAAGCAGCATATAAATCAAAACCGCCCATGTTATTGAATGAAATGTTGACCCAGGACGAGCTATAGGGCTTTGCAAGCATTAGGGGTGTTGATGGACTCAATCTACTCCATCTATGTTTTGATCATCGTTCTGAATCTGATCCAGATGTAGTCTTGTCTGCCTGTCAAAAATGTTTCTCAACTTTTCACTCAAAATGTTGCTTTTTTATGAAACTTACCCACAAGTGCTGATAAAAAAAGAATGGATAAAGCTAGAATTTAACGTTTTGTGTAAATTACTCCTGATTTTTCTCAAAATGGGGACAAGAGAGGTGTTGTTGTACATTTAAAAGTAGAGCGTTATTTTACTAGTTACTTTGTGGGGGGGGGGGGGGGGGGGGGGGGGGGGGGACATAACTTGCGTTACTTAGTAATGTGTCACCCCTAAAACTGCTCATTTATTTTGGTATTATAATTTGGTTTTATTTGATCTATTTTCTATTAAAAAGTTTTATCTAAAATGTTTTGTGGACCCTCTATAGCACCCCAGACCCCTAGTTTACAGTTTTTCTCAGTCACTTTGGTACATTTCAAAGATTTGCAAACCAGTAGGTGCATTTCTCAAAACCATTCGTAAATAGATTAACAGTAAAAGCCTGTAACTTTAGCTCATTTCTCAAAAGTAAGTATTTTTTGTCAATGAACATATCAGTGCCATCAGAATGACGAGTCCTTTGTCATTGTTCACAAACAAGATATACCTGTCACTATTTTCAGATGTAAACTAAAGCTACAATTTTGATGTCTATGAATGGAAATGAACAAGACTTCTCTTTATCTATATGGCATATATACATTTCTACAATACAAATTTACACATTATGGTATATGGGATATTGATTAGAAAAGACCTAAAAGGATTCACAGTCACACTTTTACTGTTGGTCTGTCAACAAATTACAGTACAATGTCATTGCAATATAAAGAAAAAGATAAGACTATATATAGAGAGAGAGAGATAAGCAGTGTTATTCACTTCACCTCATAATGGTATGCCTGATAAATGTATATACTGATCAGGCATACCATTATGAGGTGAAGTGAATAACACTGATTATCTCTATATTGCAGCACCTGTTAGTGGGTGGGATATATTAGGCAGCAAGTGAAAATTTTGTCCTCAAAGTTGATGTGTTAAAAGCAGGAAAAATGGGCAAGCGTAAAGATTTGAGCGTGTTTGACAAGGGCCAAATTGTGATGGCTAAACGACTGGATCATAGCATCTCCAAATCTGCAGCTCTTGTAGGGTGTTCTCAGTCTGCAGTGGTCAGTATCTATCAAAAGTGGTCCAAGGAAGGAACAGTGGTGAACCAGCAACAGGGTCATGGGCGGCAAAGGCTCATTGATGCACTTGAGGAGCAAAGGCTGGCCCGTGTGGTCCGATCAAACAGACAAACTACTGTAGCTCAAATTGCTCAAGAAGTTAATGCTGGTTCTGATAGAAAGGTGTCAGAATACACAGTGCATCGCAGGAGCAATGGAAGAAGGTGGCCTGGTCAGATGTATCACGTTTTCTTTTACATCACATGGATGGCCGGGTGTGTGTACGTCACTTACCTGCGGAACACATGGCACCAGGATGCACTGATTACATACCTGTTCTGTCTACGAAATGCTTGAAGGATTGAGAAAACGGTTGTTCTCCCAACATTCGGCTGTACCTTTCGACCCGCCTTAGACATTGTAAGTGGTCCTTATTTCATCAGAAACATACAATCTTGGCCTCTTCTACCTCTTCCACTCTTTCGCAAAAAAAAGATATAATAAATAAATAAATATATATATATATATATATATATATATATATATACACACATGTATAGAAAATATGATTGACCATTTATGACAACCAGTTCTTTCCGGCTGTTGACCCTGTTTCTTTTGAAATTCAAAATTCACCTTCGTAATTCATCAATTGAGGACACATAAAAAAAAAAATTTAAAAAAAAGATATAATAAATAAATGAATAAATATATATATATATATACACATGTATAGAAAATATGATTGACCATTTATGACAACCAGTTTAGTTCAACCATTTTGGAATAAATGACTGGAACTAATGACTAGATATTTTGAGGGTTAAGACTAATTTAGTCTTAGTGGTAACCCTAACCTAACCCTAACCAGTATAATCTTTTTTGATCAACATGACATAAGCAGTTGATAATGTAGACAATTGTACATAATCAATTGCATGAATGTACCAAAGCATTTGTAATGTGTTCATAAGAATGAGAAATTGCTTTTATGATGTGCACAAATGACTATGATGACCCTGTATTAGAATATCAGCAGTTTAAACATAGAGGAGACTTAATACTATGAATTTTAAGTTGTGATATAATAAATCTATAACACTGCAGTCTTAAGATCCTATCAGTGGTTCTAAAACGTCCAAGGCCACTCATTGTCAAAGTCAAACCAACAAATGCTGTTTTTCTGAAAATGATGACAAAAATATGAGCTTGTTTTCCATTTTTTATTAACAGAAACTAGGGCTGTCAATACATTAAAATAATCATGTAGAATCACGCCGAAACAAAATATGCTGTTGTCTTGATTTTCTAGATGCAGGATTTTTTTGTAACTTAAACTTAACTCAACTATAATATTTTAAAGGCAACTCAAGTAAATGTTTATATTGGGAAATTCATTAGATTCATTTTAGATCACTTTATGCAATTGTTTGTACAAATTAAAAACCTTCCTGATTTTTCTGCTTAGTAAGAAAACCAATGCACATTACGTTTCACTTATAGATTCTATGAGATTTTACTGATAAAAAATAATAATAAGGTTACTTAATTTTAATAATTAATACTTTTAAGACATTCTGAAAGTAGTTTACTGAGGTCCCCTAATAACCTTCTGCTCATGGGTGAGAACAGATCTAAATAAACTGTAGACCGTTAGCGCCTCCTAGTGGACAGTTGATGATCCTGGCAAATCTGGTATTGACAATACAAATAAATGCACAAGCAAATAAAAAATAAAGAAAAGCATAAAAAACTTTACAAACATTGTTAATGTAATAAACTGATCTGAATAGCATACAAAAATAATTGACATTAAAAGCAAGCTTATTTTACATTACTTTTAAACAAATTCCTAAAAGTCTAAAGGAAAATATGGATATATTTTAGTAATATTTTACATATGCTCCACAATTAAGAATGAATATTAATAATATGATTATTATTATTTACAGATCCCATTTCTCATAGACAATTAGTGTTACATGGGTCACCTGAGGTGAAAAAGTCATATATATTGACCAAAGGAAACATAGTCACCGCCCCCAACATTGATCCCAGCTGCACTACTGCTCCACACCACACAAGAGCGCTATGGCCTTCATCTCGCAAGATGACAGCAACAATCACCTTCACGTAGGATAGGACGAAGATAAAAAAGAACCACGCCAACACCTGTAAAACACAAGAATACTAAATATACAGAAAGAAACAATAATATAGAGCAAGCAAAAACACTTCTTATATTAGAAATAAACACAAATTGGTCCCTAATACTCACAATAATGATGATTCCAGAGGTCTCATTAACTAGCAGTGGACAGGGACTTAACACAGCCATGCCCATAATGTAAACTCCAATAAGAGAGCCGATAGAAGTGAGAACTCCCATCAGCACTAAAGACCTGTTCAGAATGCAACAAAGAGGAAAAGTTAGTTAATCGTGTAAAATATCTGTCAGTCTGTCTGTCTGTCTGTCTGTCTATCTATCTATTATAAGTGGAGTCTGGTGTTACTGCAATTCAACGCCCAGGATAGGCCAAATTAAAGGCCTTGAATAAATGGATAATGGCACATCACCTGGACCTTTTGATTTCTGTCTATCCCTAATTTAGAAAGTGACTAAGAAAACTACACATTTTGAGGAAGCATGTGGCGGCCGATTTAAAGGCACAATATGTAGTTTTTCACCGCTGAGGTCGCCTATTCAAAACAAAGGCGTAGCTTGATGACGCCGATATTAAGCGTGGATTCATGTGAGATGTCGTCTTCACCTCACAGCCAGTGTAAAAGAATCGGGATGGGACTCGGGCAGAAATCATGTTCATGGATGAGATTGTGGGAGTGAAACATGGCCTCTGCAACGATTGCTAATGAGAGACAAGTGCGACACACGGCTGGAGAGTAGTGGAACTTTCATTATGCCACAGACGCACGCCTCCACTTCTTCCGGTCAAGTGTATGTGGGGTAATGCCACGCTGTTGATCATACTAGATAAATTTGAGCGTGTTGAAAAGTACTCTAATGTTACTCTGTGTTCGCTTGGCGGCGACTACGGGACGATATTAGGCATGGTAAAACATGGTACATAAATGAAACAAGATTCAAACAATAATATTAAACGTGTTGAGCTATATAACAATGATTAGTTTTCTGTCGATGAATGTATCCAATCAGTTGTTCCCTTGTCTGATAAAACATATTATATATCAAAGCTTCTCTAGTGTTTCCATGGTTTCTACAAAATAAAACCAGAAATTGCGGGTAACGTGGATATGATGTCATTGATAGGCGAGCACGGTCCGTGTTCTGGTAAAAAAAAAAGGCTTATTTCTCTGGAATTAAACATTCTTGGAAACATCTGGGATTAATGTAAGTACACAAGTCAACAAAATATATAACACTGTTCTAGTGGTTTTTGGATATTTTCATCCAAAAATCTTACATATTGTGCCTTTAAAGTTATTAGTTAACTCTGCATCCTCTGATTAAGAACGTGAGACTTTGTGTGACATCGGGTTCCTAATGAACAAATAATTGAGTATGAGAATACTAGAATAATCAAATATCCAAATTAAAAAAGTTAAAAGTTATTAGTAATCTCAGTCTACATTTTAGAATAATTTCAAATTGGAGTCTGCATGTAACTAGAATCAAATTAAACTTAAATTCTAATAAATTAAGTAAATTAAATATTTTAAAATGTCATTCTATCTCAAGACAGTGTCAAAGTTTGTTTTAATTGTAATATATTTTTAAATGAATTAATGTGATGGCAAAGCTGAATTTACCCCAGTATTTAGTGTCACACGATCCTTTAGAAATCATTTTAATGTCAATGTTGAAAACAGTGTATCTAAACTTGCATCATTATTTCATGTCCACATATTTGTTTGGTAAGTAGCTTAGCTCTACAATATATCATGCTTTTTACTACAATATATGCTCATATATTGTTCAGTTGAACAGAGAAATCAAATTACTACCTATGAAATCATTGTTTTTCATGATGTAGCTCACCTTTGAGTGTAAAACATGGTGATGAAGCAAGCTATAGGATTGGCAACATTGGCCATAGTGGCTGACCAGTGATAGGCCTGGTCTCCATATGGTAAACATGAGTACGACTGCACTGACGGCAAGCCAGTGTTGGTCAGAGCGTTCACCCACGCTAGAACAATGTAGATGTACACTACTTGCATCCATGTGTATGTCCCTGTCCCAAATGTGCTCCTGGGCTTCTGAATCGCCTTTTGAGAACGCATCATTGGTTTCTGTTCAGATTTCTTGTTTTTCCAGTGGGATATATGGTCTCCATTTCCATTTGTGTTATTGGGGCGCTCTCGAGCCACAGCTGGATGGTAGTTCAAAAGTAAGAACGCCACTAAACAAACCACCATCATAGCAGTCAGGAAGAAAAAATAGGCTTCAACTGAAAAATTAGCTGGTTGGTAGTGAGGCACGAGGTAGTTAGACTCATTAAGATGTGTTTCATTGGATCTGAGGATTTGAGATGCATTGACACATTCCATCACACCTACACCTTGAACCATCGCCGCTAAAGCTGGGACAAGACCGCTCAGGCCTTCTCCAATATAATAAGTCATGAGATACTCCGCCTTGAGCTGCGTCATGAAGGGAAGAAACGTCACAGAAGAAGTGCAGTCCACTATGGAGATGAAGAAGATGAGGAGCAGGAGTGGAACGCTGCGCTCCACACCTTGCACCACTACCGTCTCACTCCAGAAGAAAGCCAGGAAGAGGCTAGCCAGTATCCCGAAACCAACAATGAAATAGATAACCGCTGTCTCGTTGAGCATTCCCGGGCGGAAGCGGTGCATTAATGTGACAAACAGAGGTCCGATGTTGGCCATTTGGATAATAACAGAGATGTAGGAGGGAAGATACCAGCCCTCAGGTACCTGTGGAACGATTAAAGGAAGCTCCACCCACAGACCACAGATGGTGACCCAGGAGCCCATGCCAAACAGACCGGCCAAAACATGGGTGAGGATGGACATGGCCATGATGATTTAAATCGGTATCCCTCAGAACGTCTGCAGAAAAGAAAAACCATACAGTTAGTAACCAACAGAATAATCATTATTAAAGGGAGTTGACCAAAAAATGAAAATTCTGTCAGCACTTACTCATCCTCGAGTTGTTCCAAACCTGTATGAACTTCGTTCTTCTGCTGAACACAAAATATTATATTAAAAAAAAATATGAGTAACCTAACTGTTGATGATAGGCCCCATTGACTTCCATAGATATGGAAAGAAATACTTATGGAAGACAATGGGTCCCATCAACTGTTTGATTACCGACATTCTTCAAAATATCTGCTTTTGTGTTCAGCAGAAGAAAGAAGTTCATATAGGTTTGGAACAACTTGAGGGTTGAATTTTCAACAGAATTTACATTTTTGTGTGAACTGTCCCAGGTCTTCGGGGTCTTTTCTGACCCCAAAGGACGTTTACAATTTTTTTTTTTTTTCATTTGTCCAAATAGCATGATACTTGTACGGTTGTCAACACTCTCTACTCTCTAGGTCTACAAATAAAAAAATTAATTGGATTGATATTTGTTTTTATGTTCGTGTGACAAAAAAAGTCACTCTCAGGGTCAGAGACCCCGCTTAGAAAATGGACAAAAAATTCATACTCAAAAACAGACACAACACAGAACACGCATACAGAAAATAAGTGGCACACTTCCAACAATGCATAAAACATCCACAATGCAAAATGATCATTCTCTCACACACACACACACACACACACACACACACACACACACACGAACACACACACGAACACACACACGAACACACACACACACACACACACACACACACACACACACACACACACACACACACACACACACACACACACACACACACACACACACACACACACACACACACACACACACACACACACACACACACACACACACACACACACACACACACACACACACACACACACACACACACACACACACACACACACACACACACACACACACACACACACACACACACACACACACACAGGAATACATTTGTTATTGCTTGTTATTGCTGTTCAGTGCATTGCATTTTGATGTTCATGTTGTGTATTTTTTACTCAATATGTAATACAACTGTTCATTTCGGTTAATTTTTGTTCTGTTACAGTTAGTAACTGAAGTGTAGATTGAATTTTTAGAATTATAAGAAAATCAGATGTTTGAAATAAATGATAAACTCTAAAGACTCCAACTTTTCTCTTGTTCAGGTTTCATTCTAATCATAATGTAACATCATTGAAAAAAGATTTTTTTTCAGTAAAAAAAAATGCTAAACTTTGACAAAATTAAATAATTTTAATTGTTATAATTTTGATTTCATAACATTTAGATATGAATCCAACTGAAAAATACTTGTGAAAATATGTATTTCAGTCAATCAAATAGCACATAGCAAATAGTGGAGCTTTTTTTTTTTTTTTTACTGTATTTTCCAAAAGATGGGCAAAAATCTTACACTAAACCATGTCAAATTATCCATGTTATCCCCACGAATGAAAGTTAAAAATGTGGGTCTTTTATAAAGTGAATTTTACATAAAACAAAACAAATAAAAAAACAAAAAACATTAACAAAAAACATTAAAAAAAATCATTTATTTATTTATATACATTTAAAATGTATTATAAATACTCCATAAATTGCACAGATGTTGAGTAAAAACATTAATAAACAGAGTAAAACTACATTTGTTTTAAAAAAAATAAAAATAATTGTTTTGTTACAAAATTAAATTTTGTTGCCTGAGGTCTGTGGAGACCCCAAAGACCCTGAGTGTAATTCCCAAACGAAGACCGTACAAGGTTTAAACAACAGAATCTTGTTCAATAATAACACATATTGTTTTTTACAACTCCACTTAGTGCCACCAGTGGTGGAGTAGAAATAAGGCTACACACTTCAGCTTTAAATTCTACATTTGGTGCAGTCAAGTTCTTTCAGCTGTAATGTCAGAAAGGTTGATCATTATGCCCTTAAGCAAAACATTTCATCTAAGGGCACTCAAGGGGGATTGACCCTTCAGTGAGTGCACTTTCACTTTGGACAAGAATCATCTGCTAAAGTGAAGTTATTCAGTAACATCTGTAGTGACTGGAGCATTGTCTAACCAATACTTTGATGCTGTGCCAATGTATTTTAAAAACAAAGTCAGGAAGACTGTGCTTATTTGAAGAAGGGCTATCAAAGTACAAATCAGAGTGCAAATATGGACCCAAACATGGGTTGAAACAACCCAGTATTTTTTTTAGAGTAGCCTATGAATAGGCCTACCTTTATTTAGTGCAACAAAATCGGTCTACAAAAAGTGGGACAGAACTTTGTTCAAAAGTGAATGGCAGAATATATTCAAAATAAAATGAAATAAAGCGTACAAAACTTCAAAAGTATATTTTAAAACACAAACAAATTGCAACGATTATATACACAAACCTCTTAAAAACTGCTTTTTGCATCTTTTTGTTGGCAGTGTTTGCATTTGTTGCCTAGATTGCTTTTGGGAAATATTATAATCCTTATGAATGAAGAAGCAATGTTTTTACCAGCCAAAAGTGCATTGAACACAGTAAGCTTCTTAAATACATGCAAAGTGAATTTGTCTGTCATTCATTCCATGTTCTGTTGAACTTTAGCACTTATGTGAAATCCGTGGATGATAACACGGTGATAACTGGACATCCCATGCTGCTCCAAGACGTTGTTTGTTAATTTATTCAGATGTTATTGTATTGTCACTCTTAGTTATTTGTCATTTTGGAAAGCTCATCTTAGAGACAGACAAATCTTAGCTTGTCACTGCCATTGTGGTTTGAGTATTAGGCTAAATGATTAGGTCTGTGTCCACCGCTCAGTTAGCGAGTAGGTAAACTAGTTACACCAGAACAACATTCGCTTGCTGATTTATCACTATAAAAATCATGATAATAGTTGTGTGTGTTAATAGTTTTGACATATGCAGTTACTGTTTACTTTTATTCGAGAAGAGGCGAGAGCCCTAATGCAAGCACAGTACATTTAAAAAAGGCCCAAACACACTCCTAGATAAATCCTTGATCAGCTCTATAATCCACACAAGGGAATCAGGAACATAATCCAAACAGTGAAACCAGGAGAGCAACAACTTAGAACACACACATACAGTAACAATGACAAAACACAACTGAGGAGGCCCTGAGGAGTTTAAAACAGTGTTTTAAGATCCTCGTCTATACTGGTGTTTCCAATGCGTTTCAGAATGTAGTAAACTGCAGTATTACAAAATGCAGAGTTTAACTGCACAATGGCTGTTAAAAAGGACAACAAAGTCAGCAAAGCATGCAGTTCCGTCTCCATGTTATTGTTTGGACAGTCGTCGAGGCTGGTAGAGCCATTGAGAGACTCTGGGCTGCGTTTCCTAAAAGCATCATAGCTAAGCTTAAATTGATCGTAGAACAACTGGTATGATCAACTTCATAGCTTTTGGGAAAAGCAGCCATGGTCTGTTATTGTTGTGTTCCGGTAGCGTAATGTGGGCAGCCATGCCTTCGTTTTCAAAAGTCTCTTTACACTCTTCACTTTTCGTTTTGGTCCTTTACACTGAAACACAAGCCAGTTTTCAAACTGAATCTGGAAAACTTTTTATGCATTTTGCCCTTTCATTTACAGGACAATGGTGTTTTTGGCAGCATGAAAACGCAAGCTTTAGAAAGCAGGTTTCTAATTGCAAGGTTTTGAAAACGATACCTTTACCGTCTCCAACAAAAGTGAATCTGTTAAAGTGGGGATGTCATGCGCATGCATGTTACATGTTCACGCATGCGTATTACGTGTTCGCGGGGTGTTTCTATTTGGTTTCTTGACAAAGCGACATAATACAGTCTTTTAGTCATTTTCGCAGATTTGTGTGAACGGGGATCGGTTTGAAAACGTTGTCGTCAGCTTTTAGTGCATTGTTGTCACGTAAACATACCCTAAACAGGGTTGTGCAGTCTCCATTTTCGAGGGTCAAAAAACGCCATAGTAGTGTAGACGCCAGAAGTAACCGTAGCAAAAGTTATGCATTTTAAAACGAAAACGCACTAGTGTAAACAGGGCCTGAAACACAAGGCTATAAATACACAGGGATCACTAGGTCCCAGGGACAGGTGAAAGTAAGCAATGAAAACTAAGGAAATGAATCCGAAATCGCCCCCTAAACCCTCATTCACTATTCCCTAAGTTAGTCCACTAATACAGTTCACTTGAATTAGTGAATGAAAACGAGTGAGCGAATTCGGCCAATCATAGAGTGTACATCGGCTGTACACTCGTTATTGCGGTGCATTGTGGGAATGATTCATTCACTATGGTTTCGTACACCACTACAAATTTGAGGGTATAGGAGGCGATTTCGGATTGAGCCAAGGACTAAACACAGGATCAATGGGAACAAAACTAAATTTCAAAATAAGAGTCAATTAAACAAGATTGGCTGGGATCATGATATCCATCATACAGTTCACATAGGTTACAGTGCAACTAGGCTATACAAAACTTTATTGCGATTATAATTGATTGTCATAAGCAACAAATATTTATCAGGTCAAATATCAGATCTAACATACATATAAATTAAATGATACATTCATTTATAATGATTA
Source organism: Gobio gobio (assembly GCF_949357685.1). Taxonomy (NCBI): domain Eukaryota; kingdom Metazoa; phylum Chordata; class Actinopteri; order Cypriniformes; family Gobionidae; genus Gobio; species Gobio gobio. The sequence continues at coordinate 37,233,208 of NC_137104.1, forward strand.
TACTGATCATAAACACTACATAGCATGCAACAAGTGCATTTTAATTTAATATTTAACAATAAATAATGTTATATTACCTTATGGATAAATGAATAAAGAAAAATAGAGAAAAAAGATTTCATAATGACATATATGTGAAGTCTGACATGTACTCACATGATCATATGGAGAAAGAGTCCCGTACAATGAGAGAGATGTGTCTTAAATCCTCTGCATGAGTGGGTGTGCCCATTCTAGCCAACCATGGCATCTGTCTGTTGATGTTTTATTAAGGAAAGGGATAACTGGATAATGTGTAATTTGTAAATAATTTATTATAATGCAAGTATGTAAGTCAGAAAACCATGAATCATGCGTTTAATAAAAATGCAATAGTATATGAGTTCTGTAGTATCATCAGTACTGAGAGCTGTTTTTATTGCATGAATTCGGACAGCAAATGCAAGAAAATGTTGCCTTTGCTATAGGCAGACTAATCTCAGCTTCAGTAAAAGTTTAACTATGACCACCATGTTATGCAATAATGTGGTAAAAAAGTGACTTAATACAAGTGCTGAATATTGTAAAGAAAAATACATAGTGTGGTGTAGTTTTATTTCTATAGCTTATAGCTCAGCTTTAGTTGTAAAATGTGTCTGTTTTAAATAATTTATTTAGTGTTGTCAACACTTTTATTGACATTTATTTTCCAAATAATGTTAATAGCAAAAAATCTAAATGTATTATCCTTACCTTTCTATGATGGGTTCATCAAAAAGTAAGGATATTACATTTAGAGTTTTTGCTATTAACATTATTTGGAAAATGTATTGAGTGCGTTACACATCAAGGTTCAATAAAATTGCTCAAATTTGTCAATATTCATTTTATAATAAATCCAAAAGCAAAACATGTGAAGAAACCTGTAAAAGGGAGTGGAAATGGCAATTGAGCTAATGAGTGGTCCTCATGTAATTTTCATGTTAAAAGTGTTTTCCACCAGTGAGGTGACATAAATCCTCAACTAAAGCATGGAACCTTTTCCATGTTGTCTCCATGAATTAAAATAAGAAATGTAGATGTTCTTTAAAGTTAATTTCACTGCACAAATAGAGTAAAAAATATATATTTAAAACATTACATGTCGAAACAAATTGCAACTTGATGCAACTTAGTTTGAATTATAGTTTGTGCGGTTATATTTTTTAATAAACAGAAAAAAAATGAATGATTTAATATGAGACAGATTAAACATATTGCCAATCTAGTAATATAAGGTTTTTCTAAATGTGACCCTGGACCACAAACCAGTCATAAGGGTCAATTTTGAAAGATTTATACATCACATGAAAGCTGAATAAATAAGCTTTTCATATATGTTTGTTAGGATAGGATAATATTTGGTCGAGATACAACTATTTGAAAATCTGGAATCTGAGGTTGCAAAAATCCAAATATTGATAAAATCCATACTGTCCAAATGAAGTCCTTAGCAATGCATATTACTACTAATAATTGGAAATTGAAAAATATCTTCATGGAACATGATCTTTACTTAATATCCTAATGATGTTTGGCATAAAAGAAAGATGGATAATTTTGGCTATTAGCACAAATATACCTGGTTTTGTGGTTCAGGGTTATATATTCTTAATACATATTAATGAATATTAGCTGGTTATTTAAAATGATTTGAAATTAAATCAATATTCAGGGATGGACTTCATATAGAGTAGAACCTACTGTATTGTTCATGCCTACCCTAGTGTACAAAAAATATGCTATTACATTATTTTTTTTTTAATCAAACCGTCATTTCCTTTTCTGTGTTGCCTTGCATGTGTTTAGTTAATTAACCATGATAATGGTATTGCGGGGCACAACCTAACGCAGGGTTAGTTGTAACACACATGGTTTAACACTTTCCACACTTGCCAAGATGCCGAAACTTAGTGTATTTACTAGTTGCCTAATCAACATTATTTAGAGAAAAAAATTGCATCAAAATTAAAAAATCTTTGGAAGATATGATCACTGAACATTTATTTAACCATAGCAAAAGTAAATTTCTTAAGTTCATTTTTCATCTGTTTTTTGTGTTTATTTAAAATAAGCCAAATCTGATATAATTTTAATCTCATATCTGTTAACAGTTGAGTACATTAATGCCTATCTAACCAGCAGAAGACACGAGCCGGGGTTTAAATCCCAGTTGCACAGGTGGAGCATGTTGTAACACTTACATGAGCCCCTATTAGAACTACGCTGATACTTTTATGAATTCTTTTGAGAAACATTAGAAAAATGTGAATAAGGACTGAGAGTGTTCCGAAATTATTATTTTTACTATGCTGTAGGCCCTATAGCTGTATTTAGCGATGTGAGTTTATTTTTAACCATTAAAAAATTCAATTATTTTATTTGAAAAAGTTAATAATTGTATTGTATTGACAAAATATATCATTTTAAGCTGTCATTTGGTCATCAGGTCATGTTACCCCACCTATGGGCATGTTGTCACATTTCACTTCCATTCTCTCAGGGTAAATCAAGAAAAAAGTAGGCCTATAGGACTGTATTAATGAAACAAAACCACATAATTGTACTATGTGTGCAATTAATGTGGGAAAAAAGTATACTCTGAACCACAAGTGGATTTACACAAACTGAGGAAGTCAAAAAGCGTTAGCTTGTTCCCCGCTCTCCCAAAGTATCGAAGGCTTATTAATTCCAATTTACAAAAGAAAATAGCATCATTATCGTTTTCTATTATGCCTGCCTTCCATTTTCGCTGGAGGAAACCCAATCAAATGCGTGATGAAAGGGTTAACTTACCACAGCAAAAACGGTTTGCAGTTAGAAACTGTCTTGTATTGATACCGCAACGTAAACTGCATTTATGACAAACAACTAGGCTACACATGTTAATTAAATGCACGTACCTTGAGGCTTGTTCTCTGCTGCTTCTGCGGATTTGAGAACACGCCGAATAACACAGACTTCCGCCGTTTTATGAGTATTGAAAGGGACTGATGAGATCACGAATTAGTATACAGATTACTGAGTTAATCACACATTTTTATGGGGGGCTGGCCGGGGGGCTAAAGCCTTTCTAAAATGGGCCTATAGTGTCACCCCAGACAGATAAGATAAACAACATTCCACTTTTGTTTAAAGAACCATTTATTCACTTAAAGCTGTGAGCTCATAAAACAATGATACATTAAAAGGGCACAAGAACATGTGAACACATTCCAAATAGCATGTAGCCTAATAGTTATATGCCATAACATTTTCTGCCTCACAAGACGTGAGGGGAAATTCTTTATATTTTATAAAGGCAAAGTGTCCACCACAGCATGATACTATACAACAGTGTTTTAGTTGTCAGGAATGCAATTGGTGCTCACATACAATTAGTGCCCAGAATAATTAGTACTAAATGTCAAAAATTACACTTCATACAACGTTTCTGAATTCTTATTTCAAGGATATATAAAAAATAAAAATACATAAAATAAGTGATAACAGCAGCTGGATAATGCATGATTTTAATCTTAATTAAAATACTGGCCTTCATCTAAAATAACCAAAATAAAAAAGGTAAAACATGGCAGCATCACACATGGCAGATATTACAGGTAGGACTTGTTGTCGATAGTACATTTAATGATTTAAACTAAAAGTTTACAGATAAACAAAACTTGCTATTCAGCAGAGGGACAAAGTTGTGTGTGTCTAGATCCAAATCCAGAAAACCGTGCAAAAAGGCATTCATATTGGAATGTAGCGATACACATTCCAATATCAATTCATTTCTTCTTGGAGTCATTGAAAAAAGTTTTATGATTTGCATTCATCAACAATGATCAGCTTGCTAATAAACAAAATTCTGATTAAACACAAATTAAACAAAGTATAAATCTACTCATTGGCTTAGTGTACACTGTAGCTATAGATCACTGACTTTGATTTCTGGGCTAAACATTTGCTGACGTGATATTGAGGTTTTCAATTATGAAATCAGACCTGCTCTGATTTCCAACCACAAAAGCCTCGTCTTAGTGCACGAATTCCATCTCTCAATGATCTAGATTAAGGTGTCCAAGATGTTCACACACACATTCAATGTGACTCCTATGCATCATCACATTCTCAATGTGCCATCAGGTAACAGTAAGATATGCAAAGTGATCAAGTGCAGCTCTTTTTGCAGCTCTTGAAATGTCCTGTGAAGGCATCAGTTTTACCATTTATTTCCATTGTAGACTCCCACATGAGGTGATACCTGTTATACAAGGCATGGGGTGAACGTAAACTCAAGTGTTGAAATATTAACTGCAGACATCAGTGCAGTCCTCGGCTCGCTGAAAGACCTGGTACACACTGACTAAAGGGAACATTGTAAAGGCTCCGATAAGAGAGCCAGCCTGGATGAAGACTCCACACCACAGCAGAGCTGCATGGCCTGCTTCATGAAGCAGAGTCCCAACTACCACCTTCAGGTAAGAGAACAGGCCAGTGAAGATGACCGAGGATATGATCTAAATGGTGAAATGATTACAGGCTTTAGTTAAAAAAAAGATACAATTACATATAATTACTGTATTTACAGATAAACTGTGTATTGTGTGTGGTGAATGAATGGATGACTATGGTCAGGATTTTAAATAAATGTAAATCAATAATTAAAAAAGAAATTCAAGGAATATTCTGGGATAAATAGACCTAATGTTGACAGCATCTGTGGAACATTGTCATTTACTCTTGAAAACATTTAATTAGAAATAATATTAAATATTATAATATTATATTATAATGTTGGTATAATAATTAATTATATTACCTAATATTTGTTTATTTTGTTTTAAATTATTTAACAATTATGCACTTATAGTTGCTCCACAGACTTTCATAGTTGCCTCCAACAGATTGTTTTTTTTCCCCTCAACGAGACGAACCGCCTGGCAGAAGCCCCTCCCATGACGCAAATTTCACGCGCGAATGAAGCGAGTAAACTCAAAATGTTCAAGCATCCAACTTCGCGCGAATTATTAGCATCATTCGTGTCCGGTGTGAACGCTACATTATGCTGCGTTCGCACCAAACGCGACTAGAGTGTCAAAATCGCGTCTACCGCGTCTAGTTTGAACATTTTGAATCCATTCGCGAATATATATTCCAATTATATATTAGTATTTAATATGTCATAAAACACCACTCTGCCTCTTTTCATTTTCATTAAAAAATATATATTAAGCATTAATAGCCAAACATGTGGTCCAGGCAACTCCTACATTATCTTCACTGCATGTATATTTTAGATAACAAATTATAGATTCATGACACCAAAGATCGGCCGTTAGATGACGAACCACTACAGGACATCAGAGCCGACGGCAGAAGGACTGGCCGAGGAAAGGCTGCTCTCGCCGGGGTTAATGAGCGTTGAGCGCCGCTGATCGCCTGGATCTCACAACTTTGTTGATTATTTTTTTTTAAATAGGTGCTCTCTTTAAAAATAAACCACAGATTTGAGCTTTAAACAACTACATTCTCACCTGAAAAAGTCTTAAAACTACATTTTGTGACACAATAGTAGTATTTTTAAATTATGCAGGGTTTCTCATCACGTCACTTTACCACGTGACAGCAGCAAGCAGGCTCTTGATTGGTTAACGCGGCGCGAATTGACGCCAAAGTTAAACATTTTCAACTCGGGCGTCAGATGCGAATTCGCTTCAAACGCGTAAATGCACAAAAAGCACCACTCGCGCGTATCGCGCAAGACCCTCAATTCGCGTCCATTGCGCCGCAGGACCTCCAGACGAGCGTCAACGCGCCTTTCCATTGACTTAACATTGAAATCACTTGCTCCTGACGCTCTATTCGTGTTTGGTGTGAACGCAGCATTAGGATGCTTCTGTGATACCCGTTTCCAATCCATAATAAGATAAGATTATGCATTTAAGAAATATCATTCTGTAATAGCCTTTGTCCTAAATAGGTTTTCTGCATCCCTCCACCACCTCGACTCCCCACTCTTTGCCCAGCCGGGGATTCAGGGGAGTAGGCCTACTCTGGGTTTGGGCTTGGAGACCTCGGGCAAATAGGCTTATTTTACTCTTTTACTCTATCTGATCATTTGTAAGTGAACTCGTGAAACAACTGCCACAGGTAATCAGACATTATTTTATTTTTTATTAAATAAATAATATTTATTATTTGTGGCATTTTTGCCTTTTTATTATGATAGGACAGTGAGTAGACAGGAAGCGAAGTGGAAGAGAAAGGGGAGAAAGGTCCACAACAGTCATTATGATTGTTTGTGATTTGGTCTTAGTGACTTAGGAGTCCTCTTGACTACTCCTAACGTTTCACAGATTTAGGAGTAGTGCTAGTTGTTCTAGTTGTAGTGCTAAAATGCTTTGTGAAATACTCTTTTGGTCATGCAAACAATATAGGAGTCCTAAAATTAGTACTGACACGCCCATTATTTTTAAGAGTTTCTCCTTAATCGTCAAGTAAGGAGCTACTTTTAGCCTTAAGATGTTTTGTGAATACGGCCCCAGATCTTTACAGAGGATAAAATAATCACCATGAAACACCATGTGTGGTGAATTCACTAAACAGTTGCACCACTTTTGCATGTGGTATTTGCATGTGATATTTCAGTGGTGCACTTTAAAGAGCACTTTCAACTTTTTAAGAGATTCATTCTTAGTAAGTTCCTCTTCCACCCAGTAATAAGATACAGTTACTAACCACTAGAGCGACTCCAGACTGACTTCCTAAAAGTGGTGGGCAGGGGCTCAGTGCTGCCAAGGCCATGAGATAGGCTGCAAAAATACCGCCTCCTAGTGACATCATACCAAGACCAACACTGGACCTGTAATACATTTGAAGAACAGGAACAAAATATTTTTTACAGTACTGTTATGAACACCATAAAACTCATTGAGAACTTTAACTCACTTACCTAAGTAGGACAAACATGGCCACAAAGCAGGCCAGAGGGTTTGCAATGTTGCCCAAGATGACAGAGAGGTGAAAGGTCATGGTACCATAAGGCAGACAGGAGAAACTCTGCACTGACGGCAGCACACCGTTGGTCAGAGCATTGGATATTCCCAGCAACAGGAGCAGATAGATATTGCGTGACGTCCAGAAGGCCACAAAAGGTGCCTGTTTTTCAACTTCAACTTGTTCCTCAGAAACTGGCGAATCTCCATTTTGTAAAGGGTGTGTCTCTAAGTCCGATTTCACAGTTTCCTGCTCAGCCTCCGGAACTTCCTCTGCCGCTGTCTGAGTGACTACTCTGTATGTCAGAGCTAGAAAACAGAGGGCCGAACACACCAGCATCACGGACAGGAACCAAAAGAAGTTTTGGACTGGGAAGTTCTCTTTAAGATAGTGGGGCTTTGTGCCATTGGACGTCTCAACACACTCTAGTTTCCCTACACCCTGCCCCAAAGCGACTACACAGGGAAAGAGTGCGCCGAGACCCTGTCCGACAAAGAACGTCCGGATGTATTGCGAAGGGTAACGGAACATGAAGGGTAAGAAGGTGACATTGGAAGTGCAGCAGACAAATGACAGTATAAAAGTAAGCAGCAGGAACGGGACGGACCTGAGCTCTCCAGCGACCATGGCCAACTGTGACCAAAAGAGAGCAAGAAACACAGCTGCAACAACCGCTAGCACTTGTATGACGTGGATGACCACACGTTCATTTAGCTGTCCTGGAGCGAAGTGGTGGGTTAAAGTGACAGCCACTGGACCCAAATTCCCAAATGCTATCAGCACTGAAAGATAGGCTGGCAAGTTCCACCCTATAAAGAAAGGGCATGTTTTAAGTTGTCAGGATAATAAATACAGCATCTACTAGGTAGAGCTGTGGGACACATTAAAGTTTTATTAAAATAAGCTATAATAGTACAAGCTTAAAATACTAATTACCTTCAGGTAGGACACCTACAACAACCGGCAGCTCAACCCATAATGAGTTCACAGAGATCCATGAGCCCATTCCAAACAAGGCCACCAAAATGTGTGTAACAATGGCATGATCCCACCATGTATCAGCCATTTATGTGTCTAGGAAAAGGGCACGGGTATGTTAGAACATTTTTAAAAATATAGCAACAGTTTTATTATTAAGCACATTCCTCATGCTAAACCGTCATTTGATCTGGGTTGAATTCAAAATAATTAAAGTTAAAGAATTCTCACTTTCTCAGCCATGATCATCGCTGAAATGCTTGTTCAATGGTCAGTGCTAAATTATCAGTGTTCACTTAAACTCAGTATTCACTTGCAATTAGATAAATTAAAATGGTAAATATATTTTTAAATAAAATGTGAAAAAATCTGCTTATATATATATACAGAATAGAATATTAAAATACAATTTTCTCAGTTGAAATGAAAAGTACTTGCCAAACAACAGAGGCAAGGGCTTTTAAACTGCATTTAAGAAAAAAAATACACATGTAACACTAGCTTTAAAAAGAAAAGAAAAAAATGGTGGAATGGAAATAGAAAATTATGGAATAAAATTCGATGGTATTTTTTTAAAGTATTAGATGGATGAGCAAAAGGTCTGTAAAACTTTCATTACTGCAAGTGGAGGATTCTTTACTGAACAGAAAGTTTAAAGACCATCATTTATTAAAGATTTAGGAAAAAGTCATTTACAACATAAATTCTTTTAATGTACTTTCTCAATTGAATGCATCCTCGTGATTAAAAGTACATTTTTAATTTCATAGTGATTCCAAACACAAAATAATTATCTACATAGCATTATATAAATATATACTACTCTATATACCAGTGTATACAATATAAATATAATAATCTTGTACTTTATCAATAATAATAATAATAATAATAATACAATTATTTGAATTATTGGTTGAAGTAGTAATAGTTGTATTGTTTAATAAAAGTCAGGACAAGTCGGTTTCAAAAAGCTTTTTTATTTTGTAATGCAACAGGAAAAAACATACAATGAACTATTTCGATATTAATAGAAAAAAAATATCATAGCAATATCTGAGGTATAAGAGAACTAGCTAGTAAATAACAAAACATTTGAGAACAAAGATCTTATCCATATGCAGAAAAATAAAGTCGAGAAACTAATGCAAGAGGCATACATTCAGTAGCATTAAAACAATCAAAGAAACTCAAAGTTCTCTCTGTAACAAGGGCCAAAAACCTTTCTTTTCTTGATATCAATACTACTGTCAGACCTTTGTTGACTTTTCGGACCAGTGGCTGTGCTTTGAGGGTCTGAAGAGGTTGTTTGCATCAGCATCTCTTGAATCTCTGTGTGCTCAAGCACATTTTCACCTGGTGATGTAACCATAACTTTCTCATTTGGCAAGATGTCCTTCAGTGTAGCAACCATGTCATTCAGAGAGAAACCTATGTGATTGAGCTTTTTGTCTCTGGAACCCACGATGCTCTTTTGGTAGTTCAGCTCACAGCGAATGACCTCACGTGTATCTGCATGGCTTGCACCTTGTAGTTTTGTAAGCAATCGTTCAACATCTTGCTTGCTTTTACACGGGCCGCCATATTTTGCAACCGCTCCAACAATCATTTTCTTATAGATGTGATCCTGAGCTTTTTGCTTTAGTCTAGACGCCTTCATTTTTTTCGCGGCATTGAGATTTGCTCCTTCAAAGATGGAGTGGCATTTTGATGCTTGTTGCTGCTTTTGAATGGTTTTGGCTGGTGATAATGTGACCGCTGGTGATGCAGGTTCATCTGGCGTCTTTCGGGAAGCGGCAGGTTCTTGTTCTGTCTCTTTGGAAGCGCAACCTCTGGCTTGACTGAGAGTTTTATCAGGCCTGTTCTTCCCATAAGGGTACCCATGACCGAAGGGGTATTCGCCCATCAGCTGTGAAAATGTGCAGTTTGCCATTTGAACCGCTATGTCCACAGGCTGTTCTTTGCAGTACTCACCGCCAGGTAGGAAATCTTTGAGATTGTCCTCCAGTACAGCTGCGAGGGCTTTCATCATCCTCTGTAAGCAAGCTCTCATGAGAGTACCGTACTGGTTTTCTGCATTAGCACGGCAAAATCTGAACACTCCTTCAAAAGTCCCCTCTTGCATTGGAACCTGTAAGAATACGTTCACAAAAGCTTCTGGTTGCAAAAGGACACTGGCATCTTGCGACCATTCCAAGAGCTTGTCGTACAGGCAAAGGATGTACCTACTGAAAAGAGGATACTCTCCATCACTCTTCAGAAGCTGCCAAAAGGGTCCCAAGACTTTAAGGTAGACAACGGCGACCACACAGACCAGCGCCTGCAAAGCCTCGTCGTTTGCATCAGCATTGACGCTCTCCAACAGGATATTCGAGTTGTCATTCAGAAGCTGCAGGTCGGACACAAAAAGAACAACATCTTCGTGATGGTGAATGAGTCCGGCAGCTGCCTCAAAGAAGTTAATGACACGATTCGACTGATTTATAGGTAGTCTGGAAGGGTTTTTTCTCTCGAGGCAAAAAGCAAGCCAGTGCCTGCGGTAGTTTGGGCTGGTCTCCTCACTTGGACATAAAATTTCAGAAGCCATGTGAATGTAACGAGTCACGGCGCTCTCATCGAAGTTGACAAAACTCTGAAATCTGGGGTGCTTGTCGCGTCCCAGTTTCTCGCCTGTGGTGTTCACGAGATCCCTTCCGAATGACATCATTTGCTGCTCAGTAACATCGATAAGTTCGAAAAGGAATTGACACATGTAACGCAGGAAATTCAAAGGTGGCACTAACGGATGGGTGCTTTCTTTGACTTTTTCGTCGAGAGATCTCAGGTTGGCATCTTCCTTCAGCATTGCTGAGAAGTGATTCCGAAGTAGATCCATTGAAGCCATCTTAGCGGCTTCGTTCTTTCCTCCATACACGTCTGCGATCTTTTGCCAAGACAGCACAGAGATATCAAGAAGTGTTACATTGTCGCCCGTGTCACTTCTTGGGTCATCTTCTAGTGACTGTATCAATGTTTGATTGCTGTGTGATCTCCGTTCCCTTTTTACACCGATCGCATGGGGCGTCTGCTTTGGTTCATGCTGAAACGGAGCTTTTACAGTGGCATCTGTTAGCAGAATATCAATGGGTTCCTCTTCCTCCTTGACTGCAGTGGTTGGTTTATGCACGGAAATGCACCGTTTCTTCCTTAGATGTGCTTTAACCATTGCCACCCTTCTGTATTCAACATCATCAGCATCCCTTTCAGGAGCAAGATCAAATGGACTCTGAAGAAACTCATCCAGCAATCCACGACTCCGCTTTCGGCTCCTCTGATTGTTGCGGTACTGTATTCTGAAATTCTTGAGATTAGCTCTTAGGATCCTGTAGGCTTTTTGGATCTTGCCATCCCAACAAAATAAAGGCTCAAAGTTACGAATCCAAGACACTAAGACGACCGGGTCTAGTTTCTCTCGTGAAATAAAGTTCGTCAATTCGAGAATTAGACCGTTTGTCAGACCAGTTAATTTTGCGCGATCAGAAAAATCAGACATTTCAAGTAAATCTCTTCTTCCGATTCCGATACTGTCACATATAGGTCCAACAAATTCGAAGTTGACTTCTGCCTCAAAAAATTTTTGTCTGGCATCTCCAGTTAAGCTCAAAGCTGTCGTGGTGTTTCTCTCAATCAGACTTCGGAAATCAGCAGACTGAAACATTGGGATAATCTTTTGGAGCCATTGTATTAAATCAACCCATGAAAGATCTTGCTCCTCTCTCATCAGCCCAATCTGGACCAACATGAGGTTTTTCCAGGGCTTCTCATCCAACTCCAACAGCTCTCCGTAATGAGCACCAAGGTAGTCGTCAACAAGCTTGGAGTAAAAATCATCCTCTGCAAGACATGAAACAACAAAACTATTATTTTATTTATATATATTTATATAACATACACATTTAACATATACATTATGTAGGGGACAAAACTATGTTATATGAGTTTTCAAATGTAAGAAGGCATACACTTAAAAAAAAAAAAGTCATTTGTTTTGATTGTAAGTCATGAAAAACAAGACAAAAAGTGGTACTCACTGAGCTCAGCAGCAATGGTCTTGGCACTCGCACTAGAGGAACCAAAGTCTTGCAGGTCCTCCATAGTTGAACATCAAAGTGGCGTGGCTTGTTTTTTAAACCATCCGGTGAGAACACTTCCAAATAAAGGCCAGATAAATGTTTTAGTAATAACGACCAGTGCATGGTAGTCCACAGTTGATCTTTACCGTGCAACAAATATTATCCCTTTTATTTATCACATTACAACAGGTGTACCTGTCTGAGACGAGTCGTTTTCCTATTGGTATTACAGGGTTATAATCGTTTTTAACTGAAATTAAACAATCATCTTCTAGTCCTTAGATTTACAAGACATCCTTTGGTATACAATACATTATTAAGATACACACACATTTATGGCTAATACCAAGTCACCAGTTTATGGTAACTTGGTATTGGCCAATGCTCTCAACAGAATTTTTTTTTTATTGTATATTAATTAATTCACCATTATTTTACAGTCATGAAAATATAGTGACTATAGTATATGGTTTCCTTAGATTGTAAAGGTTATGAAAATGACCAGCTGCTCATGTCACACAAAAAGAGAAAAAAAACCCTGAATGAATAGAATTCCTGGGACAAAGATAGAAGTAAAAGAATGGTGCAAAAGTTCAGTTGCATCACTGCTAGCTTTAATAGCATACATCAAGGTCACGTCATTACTATAGTAACTTACATCGTTTTTTTTTTTTTTTTTTGTTATCCTTGTATAATCAAGGAACAAAATGTTCACGCCCCATTTGCTCACGCGGCTGCTTTTTGTAGGAAAGGGACGTATTATCGATTCCTTGCTATTATTGACTAAATATTTATTTTGCTTTTAATATATATTTTTTAAGCGCTAGGGCTGAAAACTAGAATATATGTTTTCATTCTTCGTGGTTTGTTCTTTTTAGCGCGCGAGAATGCGTCAACGCGCCGTATCGTGAAGTTTGAAAACATGCTGTCTGTGTTCAATTGGTATTTCTGTGGAAGATTGCCATTGATAAGACATTTAAACAACGTTATTTAGCAAACATATTTGAAACTTGAATTAGCGTTCCCAAAAATTGACCAAGGACAATGCTTGCTTTTTCAATAGACAACAATAGTAATGCTTAAGTGTGGAATCTCAAAATGTACTCACCAATGTATTGTGCTGCGACGGTATAATTTGCTTTGTAGTAGGTGTTTTGTGTAGAGTGTTTTTGAACCCTTTGCAATGTGTAGAGAGAGTTGGGGATTCCGTTTAGGTAATAATTTTCAGGAGCGTCCACTCTACATTCTCTGGACTTCCCTGTTGAGTCACGTGTGTGCATTTGAGCAGTCTCTGATTGGATATACCACTTCCATTATTTGGCTAAAACGGATATGCTTGCTAGTCCACATAAAACAGCATTTACGCGAATCGATTATTTCGAACAGTTGGTTTCTAAACAACTTTAGTCTTTTGGTAAAATATATATATATTTTATTTTTAAACTATCAAACAAACTATCCGATCCGTCATAATAAAGACATAAGCACTTATAAAGCTTTTCTTTTAAATTATTTTTTATTTGTATGTGCCCCAGTTTTGTTGCAGGAGTGATTCGCCACATGAAACATGAAGACAAGTCAGTTATGACCTATGGTTATGACGTCCATAGAGTTCTATAATAAAAGATTCAGAACAAAACGTATATATTTAAAAACGACAACGTTTGTATTATGTCCGCATCAGCATGTATAAATATTGTGTGTTATCCTCATTTATTTATTTTATGACGAATTGCAAAGCATTTTCTGCAAAAAATAAAGTTGCAACAAAACAAAAAACCGAGAGTGGGCAGGCTAGGCAGGCAGAGGCTCTCACCGCTGTGCATGTGCATGAAAGCGGATATGACGACATTCATTGACCAAAGCTAGTGCATCATGGGGCTCGGATAATAACAACAAAGGATCAAGACGGTAACGTTACTTCGATCATGCTTCAGTAATGGTGCTGTAACCGCTAAATACATTTGCATGATTGTCCAGATTTTCAGCGAAGACCTGACGACTTCTGTTAAATCTATCTGCAACAATGGATAAACAGAAGGGATTATACATTTTAAAATAGCTAATTGTCTCCTTCACTAAGTTTTTGTTTTCTTTTTCTAAAACGATTTTTATGGACTAGTTGTAGAAATAAATATTTTTTTTTTCAGCACGGAAAGCAGAATAATGCAGGCTTCCAACTCAAGCACAGAGCCAGAGTCACTCCAGGCTCCTTCTGCTGGAATGTCAACCACTCAGTCCAGCACAGCTGGAACATCCCAGACTGCACCTGCAAAAGCAAAAAGACTTTCGAAAAGGAAAGCTGATTCTCTTAAGGATGACAAAAGCAAAAAGAAAAAGAGAAAAACTGTCAAGCGAACTGTGAGACCAAATTACACTATCCAGGAGGGAGAGGACATGCTTTTGATTATCTCAAATATAAGCAGTGGTGACAGTATATGGAAGCCCAAGCGGAAGGGATGTAAGAAAAAAAAGGGAAACAAAAAAGGCAAGAGTAAAACCTCTGCTAACAAAACAACTAAAAAAGCACCAGTAAAAGTCCCCAAAGTCTCAGAAGAAACTGCTGATAAAAATGTTGACTTGGAGAGCGTGAATGCTGTTAGTTTTGACCACTGGGGTCAGAGTTTACCAATAGAGGTCCTGGTGAAAATCTTTCAGTTTGCTATTCACCAGGACGGAGCTGTTCCTTTTCTGTGTAGGTAAGTCCCGCACGCCCTATTTGTTCTATTCACTTTCTGTCCAGCCTTTATAACTGGCTACAGATACTATTTGCTATCTTTAAAAGGGTTGGCAGAGTTTGCCATCTATGGAATGGAGCTGCATCCTCTCCGGTCCTGTGGCGCAGTGTGTCCATTGGCTACTGCTGGATTGAACCCAGTAAGAGTCAATTACCTGGGACAGAACAGAAAATTAGGAACACTATAGACTGGCTAGCAGAAAACAGGTCAGTGGTGGAACCAAATAAAAGTATGTTATTTATTTTTAACCTGAAAGAACTTTTTGAAGTCATTTTTCCATGTTGTGTTATACATTGCAAAGCATCGTTTAAGTTGTGTTGTGTCCATTTCCTGCAGATTGTCTCAGCTGAGAGAATTCTCTCTTTGCCACTGGAAAAAACATGTTGACTATGTTGTTCAGGTAATAATAATTCATCTGCTGTGGAATTTTGTTTCTGATCATGTTTTGGGAGTGTTGTTCTGTATAATATATAATCGGGGTCTGTGCTCCGTTTTTCTAGAAAGTTGCACAATCATGCCCAAATCTTCATTCGCTCAAGCTGTCTTACTGCACGGGAATGACAGAAACAGCCTTCCAAAGCCTTGGCGCTGGCTGTCGATCATTAGAGATTATAAATGTGCAACACTCAGAGGTTTGTATGCAATTCTATTATTGTTTACTTCGATTTAAAGGAACTCACACCCCAAAATGAACATTTTATTCACTCATGTTATTCCAAACCTGTATGGCCTACTTTCTTCTGTGGACTACATATGGTTTCATATGGACCACTTTATGATACTTTGGTGAAATTTTTTTTTTTTTCGTCCTTGAAAACCTTCTGTCCATGTTCACTGTAGTTGCATGGAAAAGAGTGACCAGTATAGACACAATTTCTCACCTGGTATGAAGATCTGTTTCAGGTGATCTATTCACAAGTGGTCAGTCAAAACACATTGCTGTTTACACCTGGTAGTGACATATTTCAATAGGTGTGCTTGACTTCATTACAAGCACAATGTGGTCAAAAGTGTTTTTAACCTCCTTCAGATGTGGCGAAATTGGACGAATCACAAACAAATAAGGCAAAACAAATGACCTTAATGAGGGCACAGTCAAAGGACTTTGGAATTTTCTTTTTAATGTGAACTTTTCTTTTAAGAAGGTGACTCCTGGAGTACTCTTTGTACTTTATAGCAAGACCGTAACCATATCTTGAACATTGGGGGAATCCAAAGGTTTTTTTTCTTTTCTTCGAGGGGTGTTTTTATTTAAAGAAATTACATATTTAATGGATTAAAGGGATTTAAGGGAATAAAGAAGAAATAGGAATGGTAAAATATGTTCTAGATCTAATTATAGCCTCTATAGTTGTGAAGTAATCCATTTAAACTCTTTGCAAATGTTATTTTATTTAAAAATATGCACACATTCACTCTTGTTAGTGTCTAATATGTCAAATTTCCCGTCACATTCGGTTATTAATGACATTTAAATGATTGCAGATTTTCAATTAAAAATATCAAAAGTACATTTTAAAAGTTTAGTAGTTTGCATCACTGTATGTTACTGTGGGTCATTAAACGTATCCATCGTAAAACAGTTGTCAAATTTTAATTGTTTAGCTACTTATATCTTACCACGCACGCACACTTTCGCTGTAAAAACTAAGTGCCATGTTGAAATTCACACTCATCTTCAGTGAATATTAAGCCCCGCCTTCTTTGATCTGATTTGCCATCATTTTGACATTGATGAGCGCTATTAGATCGCTGAGGCAGACCAGCCTAAAAATGTAATTTTTTTTTAAATGTCTGCCATCTTAACAACAAACAGTGTGGTGTGTAATAGAGAGCAGCATTAAGAAATATCACATTTCAAATTTGGGGGGACAACATGGCCATTTCCAATTATTGGGGGAGACTTCAATGCCTATGGTTGTTACAGCCCTTCATTATAGTAGTATTCCACATCCATTATTTCTTTTTACTTTACAGAGCATGTTTCACTGATCCACTACATGCTACCCCTTATACCTGTTTTGTGTCCGTTTTTTTATATAGTTTAATGTTGATGGTCTGGTGTCTTTCCTTGAGGCGTACGGCAACCAAATAAAGAACATTTACTTCACACACAGTACCAAGAGTGACAAACTGCTCAGTACTTTGTCTGTAAGTTAAAATTAATCTTTTTTACTTAATGTGATCTAAGTTGTTACTGTATATCTGTTTGTTTCTGATGAGGGAAATATTTCTGAATTTAAAGAAAGGTTGCTGTTCTGAGCTCAGGCTTCTGGAGATCAACACTAAATTAGATGGAGGATACTGCCAGCTTCCCATCTGTATTCAGGCTTTGCAGATTGGATGCCCTAAACTTCAGGTATTAAACTAAAATGTGTTGTGATCTTGTACATGTACACAAACCAAATCGATATACATGAAAAAGTAGTGCAAAGGAGGTGACGTTTTGCTGTATTTTCTCAATTGACTGCACAGTTACTGTCCCTGTCCCAAATGGCACCTTAAACCCTCGCGGTCTTCCTACGAGTCCACAGTTTCATGACGTAACGCCACTTTGACTGTCGGGAAGAAGTCTGATGCGCAACCCGCACCAGTGTGGGCTCAGCAGAAGTGCGCATCGAGGGTGCATATTGACCGCAAAGGGGTCGCTCGCGAGCACCCTTCTGAGACCTAAAATGACAAATGGGACACCTTAAGGTCTCGTGGACTTAATGGGCACGCGGCAGCCATTGTAAGTCCAGAAGAATGAAAGTGCATATGAAGTGTGCCATTTGGGACAGGGCCACTGTTTGTCGATCTACAAAAAAACCTTTGAACACATTCAGTGTTCCCGCGGATCCTTAAATTATTACATTTGATTTCTAAAATTTAAGGGAGGTCTTAAATTTCTGTGACTTGGATATATCTGAATACTTCACCAAATTAATCTAATTAGTGTTATATGATTTTTATTCATCTTTATCTGTGGATTTGCTTGTTCACGTGACAATTTGTGGCATTTACGACAGCGTATTACGTAGTGTCTCCTGCATGCGAAAGAAAGAGAGAAGGAGAAGAAAATGGACAAATGTAAGCTCATTCATTATGTGTGTAAGAGTGTGCGATATGTATTGTGTATAATGACACATGGTTGCCGAGTAGATCGTTCTCTGGGATGCGTTTTCATGAAAATCGAATGTAAAGAGTTTTATCTCTAAAAACAAATTACGCTGACCACGAACCACGAACGCTGTGCTAAGTGAGCTGGTCGATAGGAATTATCGCAGCTTAGCACAGCGTTCGTGGCTCGACGTGTCGAGACTGTTTTCCAAGATGGCTCCTCTCTGTATACACACTAACAAGGCTCAAAATAGCCTCACACTAACACGGTAGCATAATGAGGGTCCCTACATGCAAACCGAAGCATTGAGAACTTTGTAAGTGTGCAAACAGTTTAATAAGAAGATACTTTATAAAGACAGAACATCACGCGTATACAGACAGGAGCCATCTTGGAAAACACGTCGAGCCACGAACGCTGTGCTAAGGTGCGATAATTCCTATCGACCAGCTCACTTAGCACAGCGTTCGTGGTTCGTGGTCAGCGTACCAGTATTTACATTCGATTTTCATGAAAACGCATCCCAGAGAACGATCTACTCGGTAACCATGTGTTAATTACCCCTAGGTTAATTTTTCACCGGAGTTGTGCTTTAAAAGAACCCTCCACTTTTTTTTGAAAAAAATCATTTTCTACCTCCCCTAGAGTTAAACAGTTGAGTTTTACTGTTTTTGAATCCATTCAGCCGATCTCCTAGCCTGACAAGCCAGACCCACATCAAGATTTTGGGTCTGGAAACTCACCATTAGCAGGGCTCAATCCGAGGGGCGGGATAAACGGTTGTCTTTCAAATTCCCTCTGCACGCAATTGGATAGCGCCATGAGAGCCACAACCAACCAGAACAAAGAAGAAGGTGAAGTGGAGCTAACATTAGTTGATAGATAAAACTATTAAACTTAGTATCCGGTCAGAACAACTCCGAACACGTCTTCTTTTCTTAAGAATGACTTCAGTGCTGTTCTTTGTCCTTTTCTCAAAGAAAAGCTTAACTCAAAGCCGATTCGAAAGACCGCTGTTCGCCAGCTTCTTTGTTTACAAGTAGGACGCAGAACCTCTGCAACTCTGCTGTGATGTGCCGTCATTATGTTAAGCCCGCCCACCGACTATACACGATGTGATTGGCCTGACCAGAGTTTGTTTTTTTCCAGCTCGCAGGTCTACCGAGAGTTGCTAGACTACACTCGCGGCAGATTAGATTTGCTGCCGCTAGGGTGCGTCTAGATTTCTAGGCTACCGATCTCCGGGTCTGGCGGTAGCACCTTTAGCATAGCTTAGCATTAGGGATGCAACAATACAGTCAGTCCACGGTTCAATACATACCTCGGTTTTTAACCACGGTTTTCGGTTCGGTTCAGTCCGGTTTGGTTCTGATGGCTTGTCACATCAGTTTTTTGCTATTCTATTCTTAAGCGACAGGAACAGCAAGAGGTTAAGGAGAAAAAATACTTTTTTTATTGCAATACTCTTTCTTTATTTTACTTAAAAGAATTGAAAAACCTTACTTAAACTTAACTTTACTTTAAAAAAAAAAACCTTGTACACATTCCTAGTGTATTGTATAATATAAAACACATATATATAAAGATTTACGCTAGGTGCGTTTACATGGAGCACTGTAATCGGTTTAAAAGTCCAATCCGAATAAAAATACTCCATATAAACACCTCAATCGGAATAAAAATGGCCAAACCGAATGAAATTGTAATCGGTTTGAGAGGGATGGGATAAACCTTTTCATGAACCGATCAAATGAAAAATTCCACCATGTAAACGATCTGATCCGATTACTTTGAGTGCACGTCTTTCTGTGACGTGATATACTGCGCTCACACCAGGCTAATGTTTACGAGAGGAAAGTTCATTTTTCTGAGGTATTAAACTTTTTATTTTGTAACATGTTATGAACATGATGTTGGAATAATGACACAGACATAGCCTGGCTACACCAACTCATCTTGACAGCGTTTGTCCTAGGCTTCAACTGCGCCTGACAGAATAATTTATTTTTCTGAGGTGATTCTTACACTTTACGACAAATAATAAATAGCTTTTATAAAACTGTATAAGTCCTGGTGGCCGTTGAGAGCTGCCATTTCAACGGGGAACATTCAAGCTGCTCTCTGTTTCTCGTTAGTTAAGTTGGCTATAAAAAAAAAAATAAACAACTGCTTCAAATTGGTTAAGTAACATTACCCACAGTCTACTTTAATTACTTTTGTTAATATTTATACCTTTGTGATTATGGTATCTTTCCTTAATCATCTGAAATATATATGTTTAGTACTAGTAATGATGCTGAGCACGTCTTGAATGCTTCATTCATGTTTCACCGTATATCCTATGTTTTTATTAATAATTTGAGTGCATTTTATTGTTAATTTTGTGTTTTTCAAAATAAATGAATTGAATTAATTTTTGATTCCGCATTCATCATTCACAGCTGTTGAAATAGCCATTGTATAGGACATAAATTAGGTTAAACTACTTCATGTCCGCCCACAGAAAAATAAATAAATATAAAAATTACCAACACAGAACTATTGATCCACGATACGTAACGAATCTGAGGCGGCAGACAAACTGTGTGCGCATGTCACAAAATGATTCCTACTAAGTCAGCACATGTAAACACCAGATCGGTTTAGATAACGTCTCATGTAAACAGTCCACCGAATCTTTAAATCGGAATGATTTTAATCGGAATGACAAAAAAGTGCGCATGTAAACGTGGCTACTGGCAGCTCAGAGCTGTACAGCAGCATTTAAGTATGAAATTGAATGAATAAATGTAAAAATAAAACACTACATAGACTTCACTATAAAATATACATTGATTCTTAGCTACTGTATTAGTTTTTCAGTCAAGAGCAGTGAGTGATTTTCTCTTTGTCTTTTGTTGTTGTATTAACATGAAAGGGATAGTTCACTCAAAAATGAAAATTCTCATCGAGAAATGAATACAGGTTTGGAACAATATTAGAGTGAGCAAATAAGGACATAATTTTAGAAGTGAACTGTCCCTTTAAAGGTCCCATGGCATGAAATTTTAATTTTATGGGGTTTTTCAACATTAATATGAGTTCCCCTAGCCTGAATATTGTCCCCAAGTGGCTAGAAATTTTGATCTGTGTAAACCGAGTTCTGGCTGTCTTTCTCTGCCTTTAAGAAAATTACAGCTCAGATGAGCTGATCTTGAATTTTCCTGTTATGACGTCATAACAGGAACAGTTACCTCCCTTTCCTTACTTGTAACTCGTTCATCTCGACAGCTGTAATGGTACATTACATGTGTTACAAAGTTGGAATTCAATAAGGAGGAAGACGGGCTCGGCGTGACTGGGACTCGTGTTTATTCAGAACTCTCAGATACAAACAAAATAAACTTGCGCTGACAGCGCTCTCACAACTCAGTAGTTACAATAACTTTGTTAGCAATCGCTCCATCTCTGGTCCATTGATGTCCAGTTCGTGAACGAATCGTTCTTTTGAACCGTTTTTTTTTTAGTGAACCGGTCGAACCAGTTCACAAAATCGGACTGAATCGTTCTAAACGGTTTGCGTCTTGAGTCAGCGCTGATCCATCATTTACTAAAGTTACTAACTTTCTGACATGAGTGACAATCCTAGAAATCCTAGACAATCCTAGACAAAAACTAGAAATAAACTAATAACCTGAAGTATATGCTAGTAACTACAACAGTTCATTGAACTGAGACGGGAACTCAGGTCCATCCATCTCTCTGGCAGGCTCGTGCCTGCTCGTGCCTCGTTAAACCACGCCCCCTCCGCTACAAGATCTGATACTCATTTCAAATGCAAAGATGTCAGCCAATCACAATAGTGGGTGTTTTTACTGAAGTCTCACAGCAGACACGCCCCTTGAAACAGGGCATTCAGCCAGAGGGCAAACATCAGTATATAGAAAAAATGCCTTTTATTTGTAAATTATGACATTTTATGATGTAAAAATCATACTAACAATATAAGTACACCTCAGAATACATTATAAAATAAAATAAAAAATCCATGCCATAGGACCTTTAAGGACAGCGTGTTCTCTAGGCTGCGCTGTCAATTTAAGACCTGCACATCTAATATACAGACACACGCCGATTTTACTTTCACTTTAGACATAACCGACTGTGTTTATGTTAACCATGTGTGTTTTTGACAGTATTAGCGCAGTAAGACGACTACTTAGTCCAGTAATCACGTGTTTGACAGGCGTTTAGTGCGCGCGCTCGGAAAAGCACATGTTAAAACAGTGCATAAGCACACGAATGAAATGTTTTACCGGCAAGGCTTTAAAACGCATGCAAATAAAACTTTTGTGATTGTGAATAACTATAGTGTTCCGTGAATATAACTCTACCACTAACGTGTGATGTGAATGTATGTCGCGTTGTTCAGTATATTGGGATGGAGGCAAATTATATAATTTGTAGAAAAATAATTAATTAAATGCAAAACCGGAAAAACCGCAATTCACAAGCGCGTATTGAACCGTGAATGCCGTACCAAACGGTTCAATATTATATTGAGAATTGTGGCATCCCTACTTGGCATAGATCATTGAATCTGATTAGACCGTTAGCATCTCGCTCAAAAATATGACCAAAGAGTTTCAATATTTTTCCTGTTTGAAACCACTCTTCTGTGGTTACATACCATGGGTGCAGCAGGCGCAATGATATTACGCAGCACCTGAAAATAGGTTAACTTCCGTCATCATAACCAACGTGACAACCTGCTTGCCTGGACTATTTTCAGGTGCTGCGTAATATCATTGCGCCGATGCACCCATGATACGGCAGCAAAATTCCTTGATTATTTGCGCAGGAATGAGAGTATAGTTCCTAGCCATATTGGCCTAGAAAATCGCAACTTTTCATTTTCCGTCGGTCTTAGTACACAATGTAACTACAGAAGAGTCACATTTTTTAATAGGAAAAATATCTAAACTCTTTGGTCATTTTTGAGCAAGCGAGATGCTAACGGTCTAATCAGATTCAATGATCTATGCTAAAAGTAACCCGGAGATCGGCTGAATGGATTCGAAAACGGTAAAACTCAACTGTTTAACTGTAGGGGAGTTGGAAAATAAGCCTATTTTCAAAAAAAGTGGAGTGTTCCTTTAAATCCACAATTGTTTTATATTGACTTGCTGTATAGTAGCCTATAGAGTATTTAATGCAATTACATCAGAAGTAACTGTAATTAAATTACAGAAAAATTAAGAGTAATCCCTTACTTTACTTTTTAAAGGGAAAAGTAATTGGATTACTTGGTAATTAATTACACCCAACAATGTGTTCTAGTATGCAGTTCAGAAATCAGCAAGTGACTATAAAATCTAATAGCATTATTTATGTAATTGTAAATGCAGTGTAAATATATTAATGCCAGTTCTGATGACACTTCTGTGTCATCTCTGCACTGCAATGGTGGATTTTGTTGAATATGATTTCATTTGATTGGTAACAGCCCTATTCTGTTATAATTCTAATTGAATTCAATTTGTATGTTAGAATTTGACATAAAAGTTGATGCATACATCTAATATGTTTAGAAAAAAAGCCTTAATAAAAACCCCTTAATAAAAAAAATAATATTTCTGTCACTGCTGTGAACTGACCACCGCATAAAATATGAATAAAATTAATGTCTTCACGAGTCAGCTGTCCACAACAAGACTAAAGCAGCCATGGTACAGGCACAAAAACACACACCAAATATCATCTAATTATGATCAACAAAATCTTTGAAAATCGATATTGTCGATATTGCACACTCCTTAATGTACAGTATTCATTTTTATTTCTTCAGGTTTTAATTTTACCTTAAAAATGTGCAGCAACCCTGGCATTCCTGTAAGTTGGGGATAAGGAACTTTGTTCCTTGAGGGCTACTGTCCTGCTGAGTTTTGCTCAAACCCTAAAAAAAAAAACCTGAACCAGCTAACCAAGGTATTCAGGATTACTAGAAAGCTACAAGCAGGTGAGTTTTTATCAGGGTTGGAGCTCAACTTCGCAGGACATTGGCCCTCCAAGTCCAAAGTTGCCCATCCCTGTTCGAAGTGTTATTAATGGTGACAATGTAGAATGAGAATTTATACAAAAAATTGTACTACAAATATAAAATATCACAATCTTATTTTTTCTTCTTTTTAATGATTTTATAATTTAGACTTTTAGATTGATGAATGTCACTCCAGTTCCTAAAATGATCCGCAACACGCCCAGTTCAACGTCCGGTTTT
The DNA here is from genome assembly GCF_949357685.1 of Gobio gobio. Classification (NCBI taxonomy): domain Eukaryota; kingdom Metazoa; phylum Chordata; class Actinopteri; order Cypriniformes; family Gobionidae; genus Gobio; species Gobio gobio. The sequence continues at coordinate 37,257,397 of NC_137104.1, forward strand.
CCCATGCTAGAGGAGCTGTGCATTGCCACTTCCTCTCACTCTTTCATGACGGACAGTGACCTGAACAATGTGCTGCATGGCTCCCCCCACCTGCGTGTGCTAGACCTGCGTGGTGCCTCCCGCATCTCAGCCACTGGCCTCTACGCACTGCCTTTTGAGAGTAAGTTTCAATTTTGAAATAACAAGAGAGGAAACATTGATGTACCTCACACAGTAGTGAACATGTAGTATTTGAACATGTAATAATAACAGTAGTGAACATGCTATGAATAACACATGGTTTGATGAACTTTCCCTATTTTTATTCTTATAGTTTATAGTATGGAAGGATTTGGTCGTACCTATGAAGTTTAGAGATGCAATAATATGCTACTTTTCCCTTAATTTGCTGTCCTGTCTTGTGTAGAACTGGAGTGTCTATATTGGGGCCTGTATTTCAATAGCAATACCATGGTAGCGTCCAAGAAAGGTGTACACATGCTTGCCCAGAAATGGAGCAGCACCCTCAGGGAGCTTGATTTGGCCAACCAGCCATTTTCAGAGGAAGATATGGAGATTGCGATGGGATGTCTTGCACATGGTGCTGGAGTTGATTTGTTTCGCTCCCTGAACCTCAGTGGTACAAAAATCACTTCATCTGCACTCAGGTAATGATTACCTTTGTAGTTGCACACATGCATATAGTGCCTGCCAGAAGACTCATCATCACCCATTAAAACTTTTAGACAAGAGCTTATAAATATAATAGACAGTACAAGGTTTTTCTTAATTTTTTAGTAGATTGGTAAAGGTACCGTTTATTATTGTTTCACAGGTTACTAATAACCCAGACACCAATTCTGAAGTACTTGAATCTGTCGTCTTGCCGGTATCTTCCCAGAGGGCTCAAACGAGTATATCATGGTCAAGAAGACATTCAGCTTCTCCTGGACAAATTAGGCTGAACATGTATGCATTGCAGGAACTTTGATATTTCATTGAATTGAATTGATTTTAAAGTGTAATTAAATGTAATATTCTGTGTGTGTTGTGGTTTGTATATAAAGATAAAGCCGTTTTTTCTCATGTTCATGTCTCCTGTTCTGGTATGCAATACATGTCAAATGTTGGGAAATTATGATAATGTAAACAAGCCATGTTTAATAAAAACACAATCTTTATAATGAAAGAGAATACTGACTTGAAAAATTATCAAATAAAATGACATGTTGCAGCTGTATGTTTATTTGTATTGTTTTAAACATGTAGCCAGAAAGCAGAAAGCAGTGTATTAAACGATACACTGACTGATTACATTGCATTTTAAGTGTAAAATTAGAAATTGTTAAACTACAATATAAGCAATACACAATGCATTTAAATGATATACACTTACAGACTTGCAAATGAAATGAGTAGAAAGACAAGAGTATGATTGTAGTTGATAAAGCATGAATAGTTTGCATGGCATGTTGCATCCAATCTTAAATTTACTTTTTTAAAGCAAGCAGACTCAGTCCAGTCTTTGGGTCTTTAACACACCTCTCCACAAGTTGCAAATATGTGAGGTTCTCCTGTGTGTTGGGATCAAAGAAACCCTTGGTGTCATCATCTGGATCAGAGAGGATCTTGTTCATCTCCTCATCAAAGTATCCTCTTTGGTAAGCCACCTCCACAGGGACACGATGGCTGTGCACAGGATCAATGATGCCTCCCGTAGCAATCTGAGCTTCTAGCAGGCGAATACCATGGTCCTTGACAATCAGATCTTTTTTCAAGGCCTGGAACAAGGAGATTGTTTTTCCTGTGTTAGGGTCTGTGTAACCAGTAACCGCCCGCTCTGCAGACAGCAGTTTGCTTTTCCATTCTGTTCCAACAATCCCTTCAGCCACCGCCTGCTCTACTGACAGTTTTTTGTTCTTCACTGGGTCAATCATAAAGCCAGTGGCAGCCTGGGCCTCAAGTAAAACCAGAGACGTTCCAGGTGTCAGAAGTCCCTTGTTTTTGGCTGCGAATATGCTCATGGTCTGTTTTGTAGACTGCACAAATACACCAGCAATGCTATTTGTCCCTTTCAGGTATTTTCGCACAGAGTCTATTTCACTTACATGATCAACTGTGACTTTTCCAGAAGTTAGGTCTTTGTACATTTTGTCATCAATGACTTTGGATAGCAGCAACTCATCAGCAGTCACATCCTTTCTGATACCTTGGAAGTTGTGCTTTTGGCTTGTCTCTGTTGTTGCTGTGGTGGTGGTGGTAGTAATGGTCTGGGTGCTTGTTACTGATTTCTGTGATACTAAGGTCAAAACTATTTCTAAGAATTGTTCAATAGTTATTGTACCTGACTTAAACTGCTGCACCAGTTCTCTCCTCTTTTCCTCAGATATGTAATTTGAATACAGCAGATCCCAAAGAGTCACCAGCTGCCCTTGGAATTTACCTCCTGCTTTCATTGTGGTTGTAGACTTGAGGATATTCGTTGTATGTTCATCAACAAAGAAGTAGTACTCGCCCTTTTTCACAATCACAAGGAGGCTCAGGCCAGTGTTGGGGTCTTTAACACATCTATCCACAAGTTGCAAGTATGTGAGGTTCTCCTGTGTGTTGGGATCAAAGAAACCCTTGGTGTCATCATCTGGATCAGAGAGGATCTTGTTCATCTCCTCATCAAAGTATCCTCTTTGGTAAGCCACCTCCACAGGGACACGATGGCTGTGCACAGGATCAATGATGCCCCCTGTAGCAATCTGAGCTTCTAGCAGACGAATACCATGGTCCTTGACAATCAGATCTTTTTTCAAGGCCTGGAACAAGGAAATTGTTTTTCCTGTGTTGGGGTCTGTGTAACCAGTAACCGCCCGCTCTGCTGACAGCAGTTTGCTTTTCCATTCTGTTCCAACAGTCCCTTCAGCCACCGCCTGCTCTACTGACAGTTTTTTGTTCTTCACTGGGTCAATCATAAAGCCAGTGGCAGCCTGGGCCTCAAGTAAAACCAGAGACGTTCCAGGTGTCAGAAGTCCCTTGTTTTTGGCTGCGAATATGCTCATGGTCTGTTTTGTAGACTGCACAAATACACCAGCAATGCTATTTGTCCCTTTCAGGTATTTTCGCACAGAGTCTATTTCACTTACATGATCAACTGTGACTTTTCCAGAAGTTAGGTCTTTGTACATTGTGTCATCAATGACTTTGGATAGCAGCAACTCATCAGCAGTCACATCCTTTCTGATACCTTGGAAGTTGTGCTTTTGGGTTGTCTCTGTTGTTGCTGTGGTGGTGGTGGTAGTAATGGTCTGGGTGTTTGTTACTGATTTCTGTGATACTAAGGTCAGAACTATTTCTAAGAACTGTTCAATAGTTATTGTACCTGACTTAAACTGCTGCACCAGTTCTCTCCTCTTTTCCTCAGATATGTAATTTGAATACAGCAGATCCCAAAGAGTCACCAGCTGCCCTTGGAATTTACCTCCTGCTTTAATTGTGGTTGTAGACTTGAGGATATTTGTTGTATGTTCATCAACAAAGAAATAGTACTCGCCCTTTTTCACAATCACAAGGAGGCTCAGGCCAGTGTTGGGGTCTTTAACACATCTATCCACAAGTTGCAAGTATGTGAGGTTCTCCTGTGTGTTGGGATCAAAGAAACCCTTGGTGTCATCATCTGGATCAGAGAGGATCTTGTTCATCTCCTCATCAAAGTATCCTCTTTGGTAAGCCACCTCCACAGGGACACGATGGCTGTGCACAGGATCAATGATGCCCCCCGTAGCAATCTGAGCTTCTAGCAGACGAATACCATGGTCCTTGACAATCAGATCTTTTTTCAAGGCCTGGAACAAGGAGATTGTTTTTCCTGTGTTGGGGTCTGTGTAACCAGTAACCGCCCGCTCTGCTGACAGCAGTTTGCTTTTCCATTCTGTTCCAACAGTCCCTTCAGCCACCGCCTGCTCTACTGACAGTTTTTTGTTCTTCACTGGGTCAATCATAAAGCCAGTAGCAGCCTGGGCCTCAAGTAAAACAAGAGACGTTCCAGGTGTCAGAAGACCCTTGTTTTTGGCTGCGAATATGCTCATGGTCTGTTTTGTAGACTGCACAAATACACCAGCAATGCTATTAGTCCCTTTCAGGTATTTTCGCACAGAGTCTATTTCACTTACATGATCAACTGTGACTTTTCCAGAAGTTAGGTCTTTGTACATTTTGTCATCAATGACTTTGGATAGCAGCAACTCATCAGCAGTCACATCCTTTCTGATACCTTGGAAGTTGTGCTTTTGGGTTGTCTCTGTTGTTGCTGTGGTGGTGGTGGTAGTAATGGTCTGGGTGCTTGTTACTGATTTCTGTGATACTAAGGTCAAAACTATTTCTAAGAATTGTTCAATAGTTATTGTACCTGACTTAAACTGCTGCACCAGTTCTCTCCTCTTTTCCTCAGATATGTAATTTGAATACAGCAGATCCCAAAGAGTCACCAGCTGCCCTTGGAATTTACCTCCTGCTTTCATTGTGGTTGTAGACTTGAGGATATTCGTTGTATGTTCATCAACAAAGAAGTAGTACTCGCCCTTTTTCACAATCACAAGGAGGCTCAGGCCAGTGTTGGGGTCTTTAACACATCTATCCACAAGTTGCAAGTATGTGAGGTTCTCCTGTGTGTTGGGATCAAAGAAACCCTTGGTGTCATCATCTGGATCAGAGAGGATCTTGTTCATCTCCTCATCAAAGTATCCTCTTTGGTAAGCCACCTCCACAGGGACACGATGGCTGTGCACAGGATCAATGATGCCTCCCGTAGCAATCTGAGCTTCTAGCAGGCGAATACCATGGTCCTTGACAATCAGATCTTTTTTCAAGGCCTGGAACAAGGAGATTGTTTTTCCTGTGTTAGGGTCTGTGTAACCAGTAACCGCCCGCTCTGCAGACAGCAGTTTGCTTTTCCATTCTGTTCCAACAATCCCTTCAGCCACCGCCTGCTCTACTGACAGTTTTTTGTTCTTCACTGGGTCAATCATAAAGCCAGTGGCAGCCTGGGCCTCAAGTAAAACCAGAGACGTTCCAGGTGTCAGAAGTCCCTTGTTTTTGGCTGCGAATATGCTCATGGTCTGTTTTGTAGACTGCACAAATACACCAGCAATGCTATTTGTCCCTTTCAGGTATTTTCGCACAGAGTCTATTTCACTTACATGATCAACTGTGACTTTTCCAGAAGTTAGGTCTTTGTACATTTTGTCATCAATGACTTTGGATAGCAGCAACTCATCAGCAGTCACATCCTTTCTGATACCTTGGAAGTTGTGCTTTTGGCTTGTCTCTGTTGTTGCTGTGGTGGTGGTGGTAGTAATGGTCTGGGTGCTTGTTACTGATTTCTGTGATACTAAGGTCAAAACTATTTCTAAGAATTGTTCAATAGTTATTGTACCTGACTTAAACTGCTGCACCAGTTCTCTCCTCTTTTCCTCAGATATGTAATTTGAATACAGCAGATCCCAAAGAGTCACCAGCTGCCCTTGGAATTTACCTCCTGCTTTCATTGTGGTTGTAGACTTGAGGATATTCGTTGTATGTTCATCAACAAAGAAGTAGTACTCGCCCTTTTTCACAATCACAAGGAGGCTCAGGCCAGTGTTGGGGTCTTTAACACATCTATCCACAAGTTGCAAGTATGTGAGGTTCTCCTGTGTGTTGGGATCAAAGAAACCCTTGGTGTCATCATCTGGATCAGAGAGGATCTTGTTCATCTCCTCATCAAAGTATCCTCTTTGGTAAGCCACCTCCACAGGGACACGATGGCTGTGCACAGGATCAATGATGCCCCCTGTAGCAATCTGAGCTTCTAGCAGACGAATACCATGGTCCTTGACAATCAGATCTTTTTTCAAGGCCTGGAACAAGGAGATTGTTTTTCCTGTGTTGGGGTCTGTGTAACCAGTAACCGCCCGCTCTGCTGACAGCAGTTTGCTTTTCCATTCTGTTCCAACAGTCCCTTCAGCCACCGCCTGCTCTACTGACAGTTTTTTGTTCTTCACTGGGTCAATCATAAAGCCAGTGGCAGCCTGGGCCTCAAGTAAAACCAGAGACGTTCCAGGTGTCAGAAGTCCCTTGTTTTTGGCTGCGAATATGCTCATGGTCTGTTTTGTAGACTGCACAAATACACCAGCAATGCTATTTGTCCCTTTCAGGTATTTTCGCACAGAGTCTATTTCACTTACATGATCAACTGTGACTTTTCCAGAAGTTAGGTCTTTGTACATTGTGTCATCAATGACTTTGGATAGCAGCAACTCATCAGCAGTCACATCCTTTCTGATACCTTGGAAGTTGTGCTTTTGGGTTGTCTCTGTTGTTGCTGTGGTGGTGGTGGTAGTAATGGTCTGGGTGTTTGTTACTGATTTCTGTGATACTAAGGTCAGAACTATTTCTAAGAACTGTTCAATAGTTATTGTACCTGACTTAAACTGCTGCACCAGTTCTCTCCTCTTTTCCTCAGATATGTAATTTGAATACAGCAGATCCCAAAGAGTCACCAGCTGCCCTTGGAATTTACCTCCTGCTTTAATTGTGGTTGTAGACTTGAGGATATTTGTTGTATGTTCATCAACAAAGAAATAGTACTCGCCCTTTTTCACAATCACAAGGAGGCTCAGGCCAGTGTTGGGGTCTTTAACACATCTATCCACAAGTTGCAAGTATGTGAGGTTCTCCTGTGTGTTGGGATCAAAGAAACCCTTGGTGTCATCATCTGGATCAGAGAGGATCTTGTTCATCTCCTCATCAAAGTATCCTCTTTGGTAAGCCACCTCCACAGGGACACGATGGCTGTGCACAGGATCAATGATGCCCCCCGTAGCAATCTGAGCTTCTAGCAGACGAATACCATGGTCCTTGACAATCAGATCTTTTTTCAAGGCCTGGAACAAGGAGATTGTTTTTCCTGTGTTGGGGTCTGTGTAACCAGTAACCGCCCGCTCTGCTGACAGCAGTTTGCTTTTCCATTCTGTTCCAACAGTCCCTTCAGCCACCGCCTGCTCTACTGACAGTTTTTTGTTCTTCACTGGGTCAATCATAAAGCCAGTAGCAGCCTGGGCCTCAAGTAAAACAAGAGACGTTCCAGGTGTCAGAAGACCCTTGTTTTTGGCTGCGAATATGCTCATGGTCTGTTTTGTAGACTGCACAAATACACCAGCAATGCTATTAGTCCCTTTCAGGTATTTTCGCACAGAGTCTATTTCACTTACATGATCAACTGTGACTTTTCCAGAAGTTAGGTCTTTGTACATTTTGTCATCAATGACTTTGGATAGCAGCAACTCATCAGCAGTCACATCCTTTCTGATACCTTGGAAGTTGTGCTTTTGGGTTGTCTCTGTTGTTGCTGTGGTGGTGGTGGTAGTAATGGTCTGGGTGCTTGTTACTGATTTCTGTGATACTAAGGTCAGAACTATTTCTAAGAATTGTTCAATAGTTATTGTACCTGACTTAAACTGCTGCACCAGTTCTCTCCTCTTTTCCTCAGATATGTAATTTGAATACAGCACATCCCAAAGAGTCACCAGCTGCCCTTGGAATTTTCCTCCTGCTTTCATTGTGGTTGTAGACTTGAGGATATTCGTTGTATGTTCATCAACAAAGAAGTAGTACTCGCCCTTTTTCACAATCACAAGGAGGCTCAGGCCAGTATTGGGGTCTTTAACACATCTATCCACAAGTTGCAAGTATGTGAGGTTCTGCTGTGTGTTGGGATCAAAGAAACCCTTGGTGTCATCATCTGGATCAGAGAGGATCTTGTTCATCTCCTCATCAAAGTATCCTCTTTGGTAAGCCACCTCCACAGGGACACGATGGCTGTGCACAGGATCAATGATGCCTCCCGTAGCAATCTGAGCTTCTAGCAGGCGAATACCATGGTCCTTGACAATCAGATCTTTTTTCAAGGCCTGGAACAAGGAGATTGTTTTTCCTGTGTTAGGGTCTGTGTAACCAGTAACCGCCCGCTCTGCAGACAGCAGTTTGCTTTTCCATTCTGTTCCAACAATCCCTTCAGCCACCGCCTGCTCTACTGACAGTTTTTTGTTCTTCACTGGGTCAATCATAAAGCCAGTGGCAGCCTGGGCCTCAAGTAAAACCAGAGACGTTCCAGGTGTCAGAAGTCCCTTGTTTTTGGCTGCGAATATGCTCATGGTCTGTTTTGTAGACTGCACAAATACACCAGCAATGCTATTTGTCCCTTTCAGGTATTTTCGCACAGAGTCTATTTCACTTACATGATCAACTGTGACTTTTCCAGAAGTTAGGTCTTTGTACATTTTGTCATCAATGACTTTGGATAGCAGCAACTCATCAGCAGTCACATCCTTTCTGATACCTTGGAAGTTGTGCTTTTGGCTTGTCTCTGTTGTTGCTGTGGTGGTGGTGGTAGTAATGGTCTGGGTGCTTGTTACTGATTTCTGTGATACTAAGGTCAAAACTATTTCTAAGAATTGTTCAATAGTTATTGTACCTGACTTAAACTGCTGCACCAGTTCTCTCCTCTTTTCCTCAGATATGTAATTTGAATACAGCAGATCCCAAAGAGTCACCAGCTGCCCTTGGAATTTACCTCCTGCTTTCATTGTGGTTGTAGACTTGAGGATATTCGTTGTATGTTCATCAACAAAGAAGTAGTACTCGCCCTTTTTCACAATCACAAGGAGGCTCAGGCCAGTGTTGGGGTCTTTAACACATCTATCCACAAGTTGCAAGTATGTGAGGTTCTCCTGTGTGTTGGGATCAAAGAAACCCTTGGTGTCATCATCTGGATCAGAGAGGATCTTGTTCATCTCCTCATCAAAGTATCCTCTTTGGTAAGCCACCTCCACAGGGACACGATGGCTGTGCACAGGATCAATGATGCCCCCTGTAGCAATCTGAGCTTCTAGCAGACGAATACCATGGTCCTTGACAATCAGATCTTTTTTCAAGGCCTGGAACAAGGAGATTGTTTTTCCTGTGTTGGGGTCTGTGTAACCAGTAACCGCCCGCTCTGCTGACAGCAGTTTGCTTTTCCATTCTGTTCCAACAGTCCCTTCAGCCACCGCCTGCTCTACTGACAGTTTTTTGTTCTTCACTGGGTCAATCATAAAGCCAGTGGCAGCCTGGGCCTCAAGTAAAACCAGAGACGTTCCAGGTGTCAGAAGTCCCTTGTTTTTGGCTGCGAATATGCTCATGGTCTGTTTTGTAGACTGCACAAATACACCAGCAATGCTATTTGTCCCTTTCAGGTATTTTCGCACAGAGTCTATTTCACTTACATGATCAACTGTGACTTTTCCAGAAGTTAGGTCTTTGTACATTGTGTCATCAATGACTTTGGATAGCAGCAACTCATCAGCAGTCACATCCTTTCTGATACCTTGGAAGTTGTGCTTTTGGGTTGTCTCTGTTGTTGCTGTGGTGGTGGTGGTAGTAATGGTCTGGGTGTTTGTTACTGATTTCTGTGATACTAAGGTCAGAACTATTTCTAAGAACTGTTCAATAGTTATTGTACCTGACTTAAACTGCTGCACCAGTTCTCTCCTCTTTTCCTCAGATATGTAATTTGAATACAGCAGATCCCAAAGAGTCACCAGCTGCCCTTGGAATTTACCTCCTGCTTTAATTGTGGTTGTAGACTTGAGGATATTTGTTGTATGTTCATCAACAAAGAAATAGTACTCGCCCTTTTTCACAATCACAAGGAGGCTCAGGCCAGTGTTGGGGTCTTTAACACATCTATCCACAAGTTGCAAGTATGTGAGGTTCTCCTGTGTGTTGGGATCAAAGAAACCCTTGGTGTCATCATCTGGATCAGAGAGGATCTTGTTCATCTCCTCATCAAAGTATCCTCTTTGGTAAGCCACCTCCACAGGGACACGATGGCTGTGCACAGGATCAATGATGCCCCCCGTAGCAATCTGAGCTTCTAGCAGGCGAATACCATGGTCCTTGACAATCAGATCTTTTTTCAAGGCCTGGAACAAGGAGATTGTTTTTCCTGTGTTGGGGTCTGTGTAACCAGTAACCGCCCGCTCTGCTGACAGCAGTTTGCTTTTCCATTCTGTTCCAACAGTCCCTTCAGCCACCGCCTGCTCTACTGACAGTTTTTTGTTCTTCACTGGGTCAATCATAAAGCCAGTGGCAGCCTGGGCCTCAAGTAAAACCAGAGACGTTCCAGGTGTCAGAAGTCCCTTGTTTTTGGCTGCGAATATGCTCATGGTCTGTTTTGTAGACTGCACAAATACACCAGCAATGCTATTTGTCCCTTTCAGGTATTTTCGCACAGAGTCTATTTCACTTACATGATCAACTGTGACTTTTCCAGAAGTTAGGTCTTTGTACATTTTGTCATCAATGACTTTGGATAGCAGCAACTCATCAGCAGTCACATCCTTTCTGATACCTTGGAAGTTGTGCTTTTGGCTTGTCTCTGTTGTTGCTGTGGTGGTGGTGGTAGTAATGGTCTGGGTGCTTGTTACTGATTTCTGTGATACTAAGGTCAGAACTATTTCTAAGAATTGTTCAATAGTTATTGTACCTGACTTAAACTGCTGCACCAGTTCTCTCCTCTTTTCCTCAGATATGTAATTTGAATACAGCAGATCCCAAAGAGTCACCAGCTGCCCTTGGAATTTACCTCCTGCTTTCATTGTGGTTGTAGACTTAAGGATATTCGTTGTATGTTCATCAACAAAGAAGTAGTACTCGCCCTTTTTCACAATCACAAGGAGGCTCAGGCCAGTGTTGGGGTCTTTAACACATCTATCCACAAGTTGCAAGTATGTGAGGTTCTCCTGTGTGTTGGGATCAAAGAAACCCTTGGTGTCATCATCTGGATCAGAGAGGATCTTGTTCATCTCCTCATCAAAGTATCCTCTTTGGTAAGCCACCTCCACAGGGACACGATGGCTGTGCACAGGATCAATGATGCCCCCCGTAGCAATCTGAGCTTCTAGCAGACGAATACCATGGTCCTTGACAATCAGATCTTTTTTCAAGGCCTGGAACAAGGAGATTGTTTTTCCTGTGTTGGGGTCTGTGTAACCAGTAACCGCCCGCTCTGCTGACAGCAGTTTGCTTTTCCATTCTGTTCCAACAGTCCCTTCAGCCACCGCCTGCTCTACTGACAGTTTTTTGTTCTTCACTGGGTCAATCATAAAGCCAGTGGCAGCCTGGGCCTCAAGTAAAACCAGAGACGTTCCAGGTGTCAGAAGTCCCTTGTTTTTGGCTGTGAATATGCTCATGGTCTGTTTTGTAGACTGCACAAATACACCAGCAATGCTATTTGTCCCTTTCAGGTATTTTCGCACAGAGTCTATTTCACTTACATGATCAACTGTGACTTTTCCAGAAGTTAGGTCTTTGTACATTTTGTCATCAATGACTTTGGATAGCAGCAACTCATCAGCAGTCACATCCTTTCTGATACCTTGGAAGTTGTGCTTTTGGCTTGTCTCTGTTGTTGCTGTGGTGGTGGTGGTAGTAATGGTCTGGGTGCTTGTTACTGATTTCTGTGATACTAAGGTCAGAACTATTTCTAAGAATTGTTCAATAGTTATTGTACCTGACTTAAACTGTTGCACCAGTTCTCTCCTCTTTTCCTCAGATATGTAATTTGAATACAGCAGATCCCAAAGAGTCACCAGCTGCCCTTGGAATTTACCTCCTGCTTTCATTGTGGTTGTAGACTTGAGGATATTCGTTGTATGTTCATCAACAAAGAAGTAGTACTCGCCCTTTTTCACAATCACAAGGAGGCTCAGGCCAGTATTGGGGTCTTTAACACATCTATCCACAAGTTGCAAGTATGTGAGGTTCTGCTGTGTGTTGGGATCAAAGAAACCCTTGGTGTCATCATCTGGATCAGAGAGGATCTTGTTCATCTCCTCATCAAAGTATCCTCTTTGGTAAGCCACCTCCACAGGGACACGATGGCTGTGCACAGGATCAATGATGCCTCCCGTAGCAATCTGAGCTTCTAGCAGGCGAATACCATGGTCCTTGACAATCAGATCTTTTTTCAAGGCCTGGAACAAGGAGATTGTTTTTCCTGTGTTGGGGTCTGTGTAACCAGTAACCGCCCGCTCTGCTGACAGCAGTTTGCTTTTCCATTCTGTTCCAACAGTCCCTTCAGCCACCGCCTGCTCTACTGACAGTTTTTTGTTCTTCACTGGGTCAATCATAAAGCCAGTGGCAGCCTGGGCCTCAAGTAAAACCAGAGACGTTCCAGGTGTCAGAAGTCCCTTGTTTTTGGCTGCGAATATGCTCATGGTCTGTTTTGTAGACTGCACAAATACACCAGCAATGCTATTTGTCCCTTTCAGGTATTTTCGCACAGAGTCTATTTCACTTACATGATCAACTGTGACTTTTCCAGAAGTTAGGTCTTTGTACATTGTGTCATCAATGACTTTGGATAGCAGCAACTCATCAGCAGTCACATCCTTTCTGATACCTTGGAAGTTGTGCTTTTGGGTTGTCTCTGTTGTTGCTGTGGTGGTGGTGGTAGTAATGGTCTGGGTGTTTGTTACTGATTTCTGTGATACTAAGGTCAGAACTATTTCTAAGAACTGTTCAATAGTTATTGTACCTGACTTAAACTGCTGCACCAGTTCTCTCCTCTTTTCCTCAGATATGTAATTTGAATACAGCAGATCCCAAAGAGTCACCAGCTGCCCTTGGAATTTACCTCCTGCTTTAATTGTGGTTGTAGACTTGAGGATATTTGTTGTATGTTCATCAACAAAGAAATAGTACTCGCCCTTTTTCACAATCACAAGGAGGCTCAGGCCAGTGTTGGGGTCTTTAACACATCTATCCACAAGTTGCAAGTATGTGAGGTTCTCCTGTGTGTTGGGATCAAAGAAACCCTTGGTGTCATCATCTGGATCAGAGAGGATCTTGTTCATCTCCTCATCAAAGTATCCTCTTTGGTAAGCCACCTCCACAGGGACACGATGGCTGTGCACAGGATCAATGATGCCCCCCGTAGCAATCTGAGCTTCTAGCAGGCGAATACCATGGTCCTTGACAATCAGATCTTTTTTCAAGGCCTGGAACAAGGAGATTGTTTTTCCTGTGTTGGGGTCTGTGTAACCAGTAACCGCCCGCTCTGCTGACAGCAGTTTGCTTTTCCATTCTGTTCCAACAGTCCCTTCAGCCACCGCCTGCTCTACTGACAGTTTTTTGTTCTTCACTGGGTCAATCATAAAGCCAGTGGCAGCCTGGGCCTCAAGTAAAACCAGAGACGTTCCAGGTGTCAGAAGTCCCTTGTTTTTGGCTGCGAATATGCTCATGGTCTGTTTTGTAGACTGCACAAATACACCAGCAATGCTATTTGTCCCTTTCAGGTATTTTCGCACAGAGTCTATTTCACTTACATGATCAACTGTGACTTTTCCAGAAGTTAGGTCTTTGTACATTTTGTCATCAATGACTTTGGATAGCAGCAACTCATCAGCAGTCACATCCTTTCTGATACCTTGGAAGTTGTGCTTTTGGCTTGTCTCTGTTGTTGCTGTGGTGGTGGTGGTAGTAATGGTCTGGGTGCTTGTTACTGATTTCTGTGATACTAAGGTCAGAACTATTTCTAAGAATTGTTCAATAGTTATTGTACCTGACTTAAACTGCTGCACCAGTTCTCTCCTCTTTTCCTCAGATATGTAATTTGAATACAGCAGATCCCAAAGAGTCACCAGCTGCCCTTGGAATTTACCTCCTGCTTTCATTGTGGTTGTAGACTTGAGGATATTCGTTATATGTTCATCAACAAAGAAGTAGTACTCGCCCTTTTTCACAATCACAAGGAGGCTCAGGCCAGTATTGGGGTCTTTAACACATCTATCCACAAGTTGCAAGTATGTGAGGTTCTGCTGTGTGTTGGGATCAAAGAAACCCTTGGTGTCATCATCTGGATCAGAGAGGATCTTGTTCATCTCCTCATCAAAGTATCCTCTTTGGTAAGCCACCTCCACAGGGACACGATGGCTGTGCACAGGATCAATGATGCCTCCCGTAGCAATCTGAGCTTCTAGCAGGCGAATACCATGGTCCTTGACAATCAGATCTTTTTTCAAGGCCTGGAACAAGGAGATTGTTTTTCCTGTGTTGGGGTCTGTGTAACCAGTAACCGCCCGCTCTGCAGACAGCAGTTTGCTTTTCCATTCTGTTCCAACAATCCCTTCAGCCACCGCCTGCTCTACTGACAGTTTTTTGTTCTTCACTGGGTCAATCATAAAGCCAGTGGCAGCCTGGGCCTCAAGTAAAACCAGAGACGTTCCAGGTGTCAGAAGACCCTTATTTTTGGCTGTGAATATGCTCATGGTCTGTTTGGTTGACTGAACATATACACCAGCAATGCAGTTTGTTGCCCCAAGGTATTTTTGAATGGATTCCATATTGTTTATATCTTCATCATCTACTTCATCATTGATAAGCTTACTCATCATTTCTTTTGAGATGATTTTTGCCTCAAATAGTTCACTTGCTGACACTTGCCTTCTCAGACCTTTAAATGAATGCCTTTTTGTGGTTACCTCAATTGTCATTGCTGTCACCATTTCTGTTATCTCCTCTATTGATAGTTTATTTTGTTTGTATTGGTCAAGTATTTCTTTTCTCTTCTCTGCCGATATATACTCTGAGTGTAGTACATCCCAAAGTGATACACGTTTGTCTGCAAACTTTCCAGCATTGATGATCACTGATTTTTCTTTGAAGACATGTATTATTTGTTTGTCACCGTAGGTTGAGCTTTCAGCACTCTTTTCAGTTATTGGGAGAAGCAGCAGGCCGGTTGTTGAATTCTTTTCACATTTCTTCATGAGCTGAAGGTAGGTAAGAGGTTCTTTTGTTTGGGGGTCTGAAAACCCCTTTTCACTATTACTAAGATTTGCCAGAAGATCACTGGTCTCCTTATTCAAGCATCCTTTCATAATTGCTTTTTGAACAGGTAACCGATAGCTTCCAATTGGATCAATAATTCCCCCTGTGGCAAGCTGTGCATCCAAGAGGTTCAGTCCATGTTTCCGAGGGATGAGATCTTTATTCATTGCTTCAAATAAGCATATCTGCTTATCTGTGTATGGGTCTGTGAAGCCAGTGACAGCACGTTCAGCCAATAGCAAGTGCTCCAATATCTCTGGTCCAATAAGTTGAGCTCTGACAGCCTCTGTGACTGAATGATGTGTGTTTTTGATTGGATCGATAACGTATCCAGTTGCTGCCTGAGCCTCAAGCAACAACAGTGCTGCATTGGAAGTGAGAAAGCCTTCAGCTTTTGCCATGTTTAAACTTAACACTTTTCCTGATGGATGAAGCTTTACTCCAGCAATACTTCCAGTGCCTTTCAAATACCTTTGTACAGATTCAAGTTTAATCAAATTTTCAATTGTCTCCTTACCACGTTGCAGCTCTTTGTAAGTACTGGTGTCAATGATTCCAGAGTCATGCAGCTGTTGCACAGAAACAGGTTTTCTCAGGCCCATTGTTGTTTGAGGGGCTGCTTCTTTCTGTTCTAGTGTTTGAATAGTTGTGGTGATAATGGTGACAACATCCTTGACATTTATCTTGCCCAAACAATATTGTTCAAAGTACAGTTGCCTCTGTTCATCTGTGAAATATACAGAATGAATTATCTCCCAAAGAGACAGTGATTTTCCAGAGAAACGGCCAACAGGAATGACAACTTTGTTTTTCTCAAACTCTTCCTTAATCTCAACATCTGAGATAATCTTTTGTGATTTCTCTTGTGTTTTCCCTTTTTCGGCAACTGGAAGAAGTAAAAGACCAGTATCGGGATCCTTGATGCATCGTGCCATCATCTCCATGTAAGTCAGATTTTCTTGTGTGGTGGGATCAAAAAATCCTTTAGTGTCATCGCTTTGATCAGCAAGGATCTGGTTTAAGTCAGAATCGAAATAACCCTTCCGGAAAGCAACATCAAGTGGCAAATGTAAACATGTTAAGGGATCAATGATGCCACCTGTAGCAATCTGGGCTTCAAGCAGACGAATGCCATGCTGCTTTACAATAAGTTCTTTTTTGATTGCCTCAAAAAGGGATATTGTCTTGCCTGTGTATGGGTCTTTGTAACCAGTCACTGCTTTCTCAGCAGCCAGGAGTTTTTCATACAACTCTGGAACAATGATTTTCTGCTTCAGTGCCTCATCAACAGTAAGTTTCTTGTTTTGCATTGGATCAATAATAAACCCAGTGGCAGCCTGTGCTTCAAGAAGACACAAGGCAGTGCCAGGGGTAAGATGGCCTTCTTTTTTGGCTTTGTAGATGCTCATTTTCTGATTAGACTTTTGTAATATTACACCTGCTATACAGCTTGTTCCGCTGAGGAAATTCCTGACAGTGCCTCTCTCAGTGAGATCTTGGATTGTTAGCTTCCCATCAATCATATTTTTGTATGTTTTTTCATCTATTATTCCCAAATTCAGCAGATCCAAAATAGAAACTTTTCCCCTGAGGCCATCTACACTGAGGTCAGCATTTCTTTGTACTTCTTTGCTCTCAATGATCTCGAGAATTATTGTGATGATTTCTTCAATTGTGATTGCTTTTGACTTGTAACATTTTAACAGCTCCTGTCTTTTCTCCTCAGACAAATATTCAGAGTTGATGAGATCCCAGAGTGTCACTTTCTTGCTGCTGAATCTGCCGTATCTCACAGAGACATATGTGGTTCGGAAGGCCTCTTTGGTGCTGTCCCCTATCATGACTCTCTTGTCGTTCCCTTTGATTGTCAAAAGGCAAAGGCCTGTGCTTTGGTCAGTGACACATCTGGACATAAGCTGCATATAAGTAAGGTTTTCATGAGTATTTGGGTCAAAGAATCCTTTTGTGTCATCAGTTGGATCACAAAGGGTCTGATTCATTTCAGTATCAAAGAATCCTCGTTTATAAGCAATATGAACTGGAATGCGATGGCTATTTACAGGATCAATAATGCCCCCTGTGGCAATCTGGGCCTCTAGCAGACGTATACCATGATCTTTCACAATTAGATCTTTTTGCATTGCTTGGAACAATGAGATTTTCTTGCCAGTGTATGGATCGTGGTAACCTGTCACTGCCCTTTCTGCTGAGGATAGTTTTGCATGAAGATCAGCTCCTACCACCTGCAGCTTCACTGCAGCATCTACAGCAAACTTTCGATTAGCAATCGGGTCAATTATGAATCCTGTTGCAGCCTGGGCTTCAAGAAGAATAAGTGACGTTCCTGGCCTCAGAATTCCTTTTTGTAGGGCTTGGTAGATTGACATCACTTGTGAGTCAGGAAGCAGCACGCCAGCAATGCTTGATTTACCTTGTAGATATGTTTGCACAGATTCATTCTCCGTAACATCTTTGACAGTCTTTTTTCCTTCTCTGAGATCGTCTAGATCGTGCTCTGTGATGATATCAGCCTCGACGAGCTGGCTTGCACTTACTTTTTCCCTTATACCTTCAAAAACGATTTGAGCTGTTTTCACTGAATGTTCAATGATCTCCAGGACTTTAGTGACTATAATTTCAATTGTGAGTGTTTTGTTTCTGTATTGCTGGATAAAGTCTAGCCTTTGCTGTTCAGTGAAGTATTCAGACATAAGTAATTCCCAGAGTGAAACAGTCATTCCCATGTATTTTCCACATGTCACTTTCACCATGACACCCCTGAAGACTGTTTTGATGTCATAGCCAATGAATGTGTGATTCAGACTACCAGATGGATCCTGAATGGGCAACAATGTGAGTCCTGTAGAAGAGTCGATAACACAACGATCCAGCAGTTGCAGATATGTCAGATTATCCTTTGTGTTCGGGTCAAAGAATCCTTTAGTGTCATCTTCAGGATCCTTAAGGATGGCGTTCATTTCCTCATCGAAAAAGCCACGCTTGTAGGCTACATCCACAGGAACTCTGTGACTGTTTATGGGATCAATAATTCCACCAGTTGCGATTTGTGCTTCAAGCAAGCGGATTCCATGCTCCTTCACAATCAGTTCCTTCTTCAGAGCTTGAAAAAGAGAAATGGTTTCACCAGTGTATGGGTCCTTGTAACCAGTAACTGCACGTTCTGCTGCAAGCAATTTTGCATGGTATTCTGGTCCTACAAGTTTTTGTTTAATGGCTTCATCTACAGTGAATGTCTTGTTATCAACAGGGTCAATCATGAATCCAGTTGCAGCCTGTGCTTCAAGCAGAATCAAAGCTGAACCAGGCATGATTATTCCTTGTCTCATTGCCTGATAGATGCTCATTTTCTTATTTGTGGAGAGCACAGCTACGCCCCCAATGCTCTTTTTACCTTCTAGATATTCTTTCACTGTTTCCATTAACATCACGTCCTGGGTGGTGGTTTTACCATCATGTAGATTTTCAAATGTCTGTTGGTCAATTATTTTTGATGCCAGAAGCTCAGCAGAGGTTATACCTCTGCGGAGGCCTTTAAATGTGATGTAGATCGGGAAGAGCAGCAAACCTGTTTCTGGGGCTACAGTGCATTTCTTTATCAGTGATGGATAGGTGTGGTTTTCCTGAGAGTTTGGGTCATAGAATAATTTTAGAGCATCCATCTGGTCTCTGAAAAGGTCTTTGTCATAGTGACCTCGTCCATAGGCTTGTTCTTCTGTTAGGTAGCATTTTTCAATAGGGTCATAGATCCCTTTGACAGAGACTTGTGCCTCAAGTAATCTAAGGCCATACTCTTTTGGAATTACATCTTTCTGCATGGCCTGGAAGAGTGAGATTTGTTGGTTGGTGTAGGGATCTGTGTAGCCCATTATGGCCTTCTCAGCTAATTGAAGTTTTTCTTTCATTTCACGTCCAACAATGCCTTCCTTTACCGCATCTTCTACAGACCATATCCTGTTTTTGACTGGGTCGACGATTCCTCCTGTTGCAGCTTGGGCTTCTAACAGTGCCAGACATGTTTCTGCATTCAACAAGCGTTTCTTGTAGGCTTGGTATATTGTAATGGTTTTATTTGAATGTTCAAGGAACACTCCAGCTACTGGCCCCTGAGAATTGCAATTTTCCTGAGCTGGCATTTTTGTGTGGATATTTTCTTGCATCAAGTTCTGTGGATTACATAAGAATAATTATTAGCAATATATTTAAAAACGTAGCCCGATACATTTAAGTTATCCATATGTTTTTGTTTACTATACACGGTAAAAAATACTAAAAGTGCTACCCCAGATAGCATTGTGACATTGAGTCAATGTTGAAATTCCATCAGAATCATCAATTTGGTTGAGGTTGAAATGTCAATGCTAAATAATATTGGATCAATGTTGAAAATTCGATGCAAAATAAATAGTGGACCAATGTTAAATTTATTTCAATGGGACGAACCAGTTGATTATTATTAGTAGGCATATTGTTAATATTACTGTTTTAATTATTGTTTTAAAATCGCCTCCATCATGGAAAACATCTCCAATCCTCTAGTGTTTTCGGCTAGCTACATCACATGCAGAGAGATTAATGACTGTCACAGAGTCCTTAATTCTGGTGGTCATCCAGTTATATAAATCATAGCCTGTTTTAAATTGATAAAATGTAGGCTATTATTATTATTATTTAAATCATGTATAATTTATATACATTTAATTAAGTATCTAAAGAATACAGGGTTAATAAAGAATTTTGAATATTTTACCCTATCGATCAAATGCGCCACAATCCGATCCAGTAGGTGGCGGTAATGCACATTCAGATCAAAGCGCGGCTTAACAGACTTCAAGCACGAAAAAGACATAGACAGCACAGCAACATGTGCATTTGTGGATCCAGTGCCGCGCATGCATTCATTGACTCGTTTGTGAGTGGATCCTATTTGATTCATATGAGTTAATGAATGCATGCGCGGCACCAGATCCGCAAATGCACATCTTACTCGTTGCACGCACAGATTCTGACCAACATTAATACAAAATCGAAGTTTTGCATTCACAATTATGTCTATTTGTACAAAATGCTGCACATTCATGCAATTCTGTATTTAGCACACATAAGTTAAAAGGCATTTGTTTGTGGACAGTAAAAATATCTACAAAATGTATCAAGTTCATGGATTATTGTGCGTGCATTTATTAATCATTTTGATAGTAAAATCATCCCATATTTGTCCAGTGTACAGGGAGAAATGAGCGGCGATCCGATGAATTTCTGGCATGTCAGTAATTTTGGTCGGCCCTCATGAGCTAATCTCACAGCTGAAGCAGAGCTAGAACTGATCGCCCTGTTGGCGGTGAGGGGAAATAGGACAATCAGTTCATAGCTCTGCTTCACCCACTGAGCAAAGTTATGTACAAAAGACGTCTTTTCGATGTCTTTGCCCCTAGAGGCGTACGTTGAAAAGACGTCCACTGAGGAGCCAGAATGAAAGTTTTTATGACATCTGTTTTTGACGTGTTCTGCACGTCCGATATAGACGTTCATGGAACTTCAAGGTTAAAAACTAGTTCAAATTGTGGACATATTTTCCATTTGTAATTGCAAAGCAACTCACAGACAGTGTGTTTGTCCAGAAATCATGAAAATAAAAGAAACTTCGCTCACACCTTTAGACACTTTAGACAACTTAGCATCTGTAATTCACACATCTTTGGATCGTGAGAGAATCGTGGGATTCAATCCAGGATCTTCTTGCTGTGAGGAGACAGTGTTTCCCACTGAGACACTGGTGCTGCCCTTAATCACAGACATAAGACACACTTTGACTATTTCTGTCAGACGTCTACAGAAGCTCTTACTGAGAACTAACAGAGGTTTAGATGTTGATGTTTATGTTTCATGTGAAGTCACCATTGTGGTGGGAAGCGTTTGCTTTAGTTGGGCTCTTGGTCCCTGTACTCAGGGCCGTACCCACCATTGAGGTCCCCGAGGTCCGGACCTCGGTAATTCTCCGAGGTGTACATAATAGAAGTTGCAAAATAATAGCCTATTAAGGCGGCGTGTACAAACAGGTGTTCTCGCCTCGCCCAGCGTATGTTTTCAATTGTTTCCAATGGATGCGCCGCACTTTTCAATAGCGCCAACAGCTGGCAGGTTTTGTCAGTTTTTACGTGTTGAGCACGTTGAACTTTGGGTGAACATCAATGTCCATGTCCAATCACAGTGGAGGAGAGGCGGGACAAATGCCACAACCACCAACCGGCGCTTCGAACAACGACTGATGTTTGACATCACAACACCGCGAGAGCGCTCTCGCGGTAGTGTGATGTCACACGCGGAAAAATCTGCCCATGAGATGACCAATCAAAGCAGTCGGAGTTACACGTCACAGAAGCTACAGAGCGCGAAGCTTCAGACAGTTAGACGATATGCGACTGTGAGATAATGTAAGTAAACAAAACATGGAATATTATACAGTTATTTAATGATAGAAATGTTAAACGACTGACTTAATAATCAGGGATGCAAACTAATAACGTTTTCTTTACCTGGTTTTCTTGGAAGCCTTCAGTAAATTTACATTTACAACTTTGTTTTTACCGATACAGACGAAAATGAAAAGACTGCTTCAAACAAAGCTCAGCTTTGAAAAGAGAAAAGATACAGGGCAAGAGAAGGAGACTGGGGAAAAAAGAAAGAGAGAAGATGATGGCGATGAGACAGAAAGAGCAGGTAGCCCACTGTGCTCAGAATAGAAAAAGCATTAGCCTACAATATATTCCTAATTGCTACACATAATGTGATTCTTGTCTGTAAATCCAGGCTAAAGTCTCATAATCTAATATTGAGATTAGGAGCATCAAATTTTTATTTCACTCATTAGTTATATTTTCACATTGATTTCTATCTTTGACATGATCTTACTCATTCAACATTAAATATATCAAGGTTATATGTTCAAATAATAATCTTTACATAATGTAAATCACAAAAATTAACTTTAGCTAGGTTTTCAAAGACGGAGTCACACATATGTCGTCTTTGGCTCAATTTAACAACAAAACAAACACCTAATAATTATATTAGTAGTATTGTTGCATATATTATTACATATTTTTTGCAGGAGGAGCAAGTTATGAGAGAAAGGGAGAGGCTGTTAATACAGAGGGAGAGAGACAAAGAATAGAAGAGGGTGGAAAGAGAAATGAACAGAAAGAATGTCAGGTTGAAGAGACAAGCGAAGATGTGAGAGAGGAAGAGGGAAAACGGAGAGAGACAGAAAAAGAGGCAGAGAGAAAAAGCAGTGGAGAAGGAAACGAAGAAGAAAGATCACACAAGCCATGCAATGTAATAGAAGAACAGGTTAAAGAGGTGACAGGAGAAAAGGAGAGCAGGACAAGAGGGAAGAGAAGTGATGGCTGTCAAACTGGCACAATTCATGAATCTGATCCAGCAAAGTTTAAAAATAAACAACTAACAGATGATGACAAATACTACATTCTCCAGAATAAGTGGTTCAAACATAACCATAATTTTCCCAAAACAAAGTTTGGTGAAAAGCAGTTGCGTTATAATGTGAACTGGGAGGAGAAATATCCTTGGCTTAGATATTCTGTTTCAGAAGATTCTACTTACTGTGCTGTTTGTATGGCATTCAGCAAAAAAACTACAAACACAATTTTCATAAATCAAGGATTTTGTGACTGGAAAAATGCTATTGGAGAGAAGCGGGGCATCATTTCCAACCACAGTTGTAGTCCAGAGCACCTGAAGGCGTTTGCATTTGCTGAGAATTTTTTGTCCGTTGCACAAGGGCAAAAGAAAAGCATTAATTCTATTATAAGCAATGCATATGCAGAGAAGGTTAATATGAATCGCAAAGCTCTCCTTTCCATTCTAGATGTTATAATCAATCTGTCAAAGAGAAACATAGCACTGCGTGGCAACTGGACAGGAGAACATGAAGATGGCAACTTTAATCATTTCCTCACATGGAAATCCACATTCGATGCCACACTGAAACATCATCTTGAGACAGCACCAAAAACAGCCAAATACATTGCACCACGAATTCAAAATGAACTAATAGCATGCTGTGAAGCTGAGATTCGTGAGGACATAGTTAAGGAAATAAAAAAAGTCAGGTTTTTCACAGTCCTTGCAGATGAAACAATGGATGTGAGTGGTACTGAACAACTGTCTATCTGCATTCGCTATGTCAACCATGACAGTGGAGCTGAAATATGCGAAGAGTTTCTGGGTTTCTGTCCTCTATCCAAACTAGATGCAGCATCTGTTACACAAGCCATCCTCTCTCAGTTGGAAAAGTGGGGTCTGGAGATTAAATATCTTAGAGGGCAGGGCTATGATGGAGCTAGCACAATGAGTGGACATGTGAATGGAGTACAACAACGCATTAGAGAACTGCAACCACAGGCACTATTCACACATTGCCGAAGCCACGCACTGAACCTTGTGGTAGTCCATGGATGTTCTGTCATCCCCCTCATCAGGAACACCCTGGCTACCATTGAGAATGTTGCCGTGTTTTTTTCCGCATCTGCTGTGAGAAAGGACATGTTAAAAGAGCAACCACAAGGAAGCCAGGAAACAAAATCAAATGACAAGAAAAAAATGGGAGGCATCCCACTTATGTCAGATACACGTTGGGGCTCCAGAGGAAAGACAGTAGGTGCTTTTCTGGATCACTTTAGTGCAGCCCACTCTGCACTCATAGAAATAGAATCAGGAACATCATTAAAATCCAGCAAGGCTAGCAACCTACGACACAGTATAGAGTCATTCGACACAATTGTCACTGCTATCACCATAAACAAAATCCTTGGCTATATACAGCCATTGACCAAAGAGTTACAGTCAACAAATATGGATATTATGACTGCCTACAAAGAGGCCAGAGAGGTGGCTCAGGTCATTTCAACACTAAGGAATGAGGAGGGATTTAGTGAAATTTATGAAAAGGCAACAGAAATGGCCAGCACCATTGATGTGGTTCCTGTAAAGAAGCGTGTAACAAACAGGCAGCAAAACAGAGAGAACACACCCTCACAGTCAATAGAAGAACATTACAGACTTAATTTGTTCTACCCTTTTATTGACCATGTGACAAGCCAACTAAACACCAGGTTCATGGAAAACTCTGAACCAGCTATGCTTGCTGCATACCTAATACCTTCACAATTGCATAAACTCACAAAAGTAAAGCAAGAAACAATGGTGTCTTGGTACAGAGAAGATCTCCCTCAGCCAGACTCAATTGACCAGGAGATTCACAGATGGAAGGTTAAGAACC
Organism: Gobio gobio; assembly: GCF_949357685.1. Lineage (NCBI taxonomy): Eukaryota > Metazoa > Chordata > Actinopteri > Cypriniformes > Gobionidae > Gobio > Gobio gobio. The sequence goes on from NC_137104.1 coordinate 37,281,593, forward strand.
AATTTCAAACAGTGCTTTCCACAACAGCAAAAGAAACATTAAATCACATAGACAAGCAGTACTACCCCAACATCCACTGTATCCTCTCCATCTACCTAACATTACCAGTGACCACCTGTTCATGTGAGAGGTCGTTCTCTGCATTGAGGCGGCTCAAAACCTGGCTTCGCTCAAGCATGGGAAATGACAGGCTATCAGGTCTTGCAATGATGCATGTGCATAAAAACAGAGCACTGGATCCTGAAAAAGTTCTTAGGCGCTGGGATGCCTCTGGACACAGAAGGATAATATTGGCATTTGATTAAATGTTTATCATTGAAATTGTAATTTGATTAAAATCTCTTTGTGTAAATGAGAGATGTAATCCTTGAAGCATCTCTCATTAAGGCCATTTCTCTTGAGTATGTTATTGTGTTTTGTCAAAAATAAACATAAACACCTCTTCTGATTTTCTAATTTGGAGTCAATTTTTTTTTGCAACATTTAACCAGATTCTCATTTATAAAAATCTGTTGTCTTCTTAAAATAATTTATACTGCACACTGACATGGTTTTAAAGCTACAGTTAGCTGATTCTTTGATTTTCTTATGTCTTAAAATGCATATGTAAAGGAGGGAAATGTTTTTTTTTCAAACCCTCCAAAATTCATATTTGGACCTCGGTATTTAGAAAATCCTGGGTACGGCCCTGCCTGTACTTGAGTAAGCTTTTAATTGGCTGCTGTAACTGTGTGTGTGAAACACAATAGTTGTGGCTGAGAAAGCAAAGACAAAGCGACTTTAGGTGTTGTCAACTTGTTGATGACTAAATCATCAGAAAGTGAGCATCTGATGTTGTATTTTAAATTTTGTGTTCTTTTTTGGCAAATAGTCATTTATTATATCCACTATAAGCTTGTCAATCTACTGTATTGGCACCAATAGCAATAAAATGATAATATTTCACATAGTCACACACAGACATCAAGATTTTGCATATAATTCACAACAACGGTGACAATCAAAACAAAAAAATCTTCATGCTGCAATGCATGATGGGTAGCTTCATAGTACAAAACTCATGCTTGATTGTCACCGTTGTTGTGAATCATATGCAAAATCTTGATGTCTGTGTGACTATGTGAAATATTTGCTCAAAACATTGTGTGCACATACTTTTTTATCATCCTTCAGGATAAATTATAATTTTGATACTATTGGTGCCAATACAGTGGGTTTACAAGGTTATAGTGGTTATAATAAATGACCATTTGCCAAACAAGCACACAAAACTTTAAAACAAACATCAGATGCTCACTTTCCAAAAGTTTAGTCATCAACAAGGAGCTGACAACACCTGATAACACTTTATCTTTGCTTTCTCAGCCACAACTATTGTGTTTCACACACACAGTTACAGCAGCCAAAGAAAAGCTAACACAAATACCAAGAGTCACTTTATCTTTGCTTTCTCAGCAATAACTATTGTGTTTCTCACACACACAGTTTTAACATCCAAAAAATAACACAAATATGGGGACCAAGAGCCCAACTAAAGCAAACGCTTCCCACCACAATGGTGACTTCAAATATCAACATCTAAACCTCTGTTAATTGTCAGTAAGAGCTTCTGTAGACGTCTGACAGAAATAGTCAAAGTGTGTCTTATGTCTGTGATTAAGGGCAGCACCAGTGTCTCAGTGGGAAACACTGTCTCCTCACAGCAAGAAGATCCTGGATTGAATCCCACAATTCTCTCACGATCCAAAGATGTGTGAATTACAGATGCTAAGTTGTCTAAAGTGTCTAAAGGTGTGAGCTAAGTTTCTTTTATTTTCATGATTTCTGGACAAACACACACTGTCTGTGAGTTGCTTTGCAATTACAAATGGAAAATATGTCCACAATTTGAACTAGTTTTTAACCTTGAGGTTCCATGAACGTCTATATCGGACGTGCAGAACACGTCAAAAACAGACGTCATAAAAACTTTCATTCTGGCTCCTCAGTGGACGTTTTTTCAACATACGCCTCTAGGGGCAAAGACATTGAAAAGACGTCTTTTGGACATAACTTTGTTTGATAACATTTTTTATAAATAATTTAGTTATAATATTTAAATAATGAATGAAATATACTGTAAGTTGTAAAATATATAGGCATCCTGTAACATAATTTTTATAGTGAATTTCTGGCAACCACAGGGTGCAGGGTGCAAAGTACCCTAAAATTAACAGGATATTTTTACAGTGTAGGGAAAGCAAATGGCAAATCTATGCAGTGCACCACAGAAAACCCTAAACATAAAGATGAGTACCCTGCTGAAACTCTGCTGTTCTTCACCTTTATCATGACTTGTCCTAACAAGAAAAACTTCTTGAGCATTGCATCATTTGGAAAAGTGTGTTGCATTAACCTTGTAAGCAATGGGAAACTGGAAGTACAGGATGCTGATGTACTCTTGTAGAATGTTGGATGAATCAATGACCCAGACAAGCTTTTCACTTGTCAGTTGCACAATCATGCACAAAAGTATTTGAGGGGAATTTTCATCTCTCTCTCTCTCTCTCTCTCTCTCTCTCTCTCTCTCTCTCTCTCTCTCTCTCTCTCTCTCTCTCTCTCTCTCTCTCTCTCTCTCTCTCTCTCTCTCTCTCTCTCTCTCTCTCTCTCTCTCTCTCTCTCTCTCTCTCTCTCTCTCTCTCTCTCTCTCTCTCTCTCTCTCTCCTCTCTCTCTCTCTCTCTCTCTCTTCAGACTCAAACACTAATTAACTGAAGAATGTTTTACATATTTAACTTATAACTGAGTTTTAACAGTGGTTTCTCTTTCTTTTTTGTTGCCATTTTAAAGCATTTTAGATCATTTTAGCTGAGCATCCTCCCCGTACATTTTCCCCTCTCCAAACAACTTTTTAATCAAAATAGGTTGTTCCTTTGGAACAGCCCATTTTACTTAGCAATTAAGAAAGAAACATATTTTATAACAATGTGAGACACATTTGCTTCCCTTCTTTCTTAAAGAGCACCTATTATGGCATTTATAATGTTCCAAATATTGTTTTAGAAGTCCCCAACAACAGTTTTGCATGCATGCAATGACAAAAAAGACTTTAGTTTTCTTATAATATGCATTTATTTTTACCTGTTTTGACAGCGATTCTCAAATGATTCCTTTAGTGGTTCACTTTTCAAAACCCCGCCTTTACGTGACGCTAATCTGCGGTGATTGGTCCGATGACCCAGTCAGTTGTGATTGGTATAGTCTGTGCAGATATTTTCGGAAACGGAACGCCCATCACCATAAATGATTTTAACTGGATTGAGGGCGCATTCGTCCTCAAGCTTTATTTGTTTAAATTAGCTCAAATGGCTGTCAGATGTAAGTAATTACCATGTCAATCTATACATCATTTAAAAGATTAAGAGTCAAGCTTCCATTTTTTTACCTCTGTTTTATTCTCAAAGTCTTATACTGACAGTAATTTGTTAATATGTGTCAGGAGTTATGAATATGAAAACCGCGTCGGCACCGTTTGATTGTAATATGAGCCTCAGCTGATCTCATTCATAAAAAAACTCCTCTATTCTCCTCACGAAGACTCGCGACAAATCAACATCCCTCAGGGCTTTTAATTCAAAAGTGTGCAGATGAGGAGAAATATTGATAGATTATCATATGTCTGTGTCAAATTTCTAAACAGAGGAGTATTTTTTATTCAATACTTCCTCAAAATGCGCAGATGTAGCCTAGTCATGAGCGATTGAGTCTCTTATGTGTTGTTTTCAGTTCATACTGGCAGCCGGAGGGCGCTCTGTGCACATGTAGTCCATATATGGTACAGACAGACGAAGAAGATACCATGTGCCATGAAAGAAGTCCATAATAAAAGCTTCCTGAGATCGCGAAACATGCAAATAGAGACATTTGAAGACTAATAAACACACAATTGCGACGATGTATGGTTTGTCTTCAAGCCACTTAGTCTTCAAATGCTCATCCTTGGGCAGATGAAAAAAGTTTGCTTTTGAGTCGCACTTCAGAACACAGCGTCTCGTCGCCATGATGTTTTCTAGTTTTCACTGGCGTCTTGGAGTGCAATAAGTGGGCGTATCGTATTCAAATAACTTGACAAGTTGACGTCATCTAGTCAGAGAAAAAGCTTCGGTCTTCTAACGATTCTTAAAAATGACTCAGAGTCGACTCTTACTTTTGAAAGAAAATAACTATATATACGGTGCACTGTCATATTTCAAACTTTGCAGGATGTTTTTGTTCACTTAGATCTATGTTACACACTACATGAAAGGTAAATTTCAAAATTCCATGATAGGTGCTCTTTAATAAAGGACAATTAATGGCACCTTTTTTTTTTTCCCCCTAATTAAACTTCACACTGTTATTATTTTGAACACACCCCTTTTAGTGAATGAGTCAATTACTCAGAACAAGCAGCATGTCATAATATTTAGATCTGTTGTTTTTATATTACACCACTCCATCTACAATTCAATTATTTTCAATGCATAAACATCACTAATAACAATGGTTCATCAGGTTACTGATGTTGAACTGCTATTTATGATTTGATAAGGATGTAACATCCTTCTGTAAACACTGAATGTTTGCTTTATATTACATCTTAGTTATGAAGTCTCACTACTGCAGTCAGCCATGAATAGCTCTCTTCCAGCAAGTAGCAAGCAGGGTTTTTTAAACCCTTACACAATGAAAAGGGCTGCTAATGGCCTCTTCCTGTCCAAATTCCTTGGATGCAGACAGTGTTAGGTATAAATACGGTATAAGGACTTTTGAAACCAGGTCACATGACTTAGACACTCAAATTAACTCTACTTCAAGACAACATTCATGAGATTTAGTTTTGAGGTTAATTTTATCTCTGGAATATAGAGATCTATGACATTATGTTTAATATATATATTTTTTGTTTTTATTTGTTAATGAGGGATTGAGTAAAAGTTATAGTTTTTATTTCGAAGCAAAAAGATAAAATTAGACCCTTGGGGTAAGATGACCCACAACCCCCCACAGAATGGGCACAGAAGGACACAACTGGCATGTTGTTATAGTGTTATTATTTTTAAATGTAATAATTATTGTAATTAATTCTGTATTTCCACAAATTAGGTTTTACCTATATGTTAGTTCAGTGAAATCATTAAATTTGCATTAATAGTGTTACTATTATGACATATCTTCAAGTAAAATATGGGAAGTAAATATACATATGCCTGTATATAAGTCATATAATAATTTCACCTTTCAAATTAAATTATTTTACTAGTATTCTGCGTTGTTTGCCATCGGTTATTCAATGATTAAAAAAAAAAAAATATCAAGAATTATAAGAATTATATCAAAAGTCATTTATACATTCTGTAAAAGTTTTACCCCTCTTTTAATATTTGACATTTAGTGCTATAACAAATAAATTATCAAATGTTTCAAGTCATTTCCTACATTGGATGATGTATCATTAACCTGCATATGCCAAACATAATCTAAACATCTAAATATGTTACAATTTAAAGTAAATACATTGTACTCAAGGGGAGCAATATACCCCCAAACTTTTTAAACCCAAATTATAATTATATTATCTTACCATGGTTAAATGGTGATAGACATATAATGCACTGTAACAGTGAAAATAGCTGAGAATATACACCGTACTGTAAAAAAAAAAAATATTTAAAAAGTAAGCAACCTGGTTGCCTTAAAATTTTTAGTTCATTGAAATTAAAAATTTGAGTTAATATAATGAACATTTGAGAATCGACATCACCCTTTATTCAAGTATTAAAAGATTTTGCAAGCATATTGCGTAATTGTGTTTTATTTGTAATAATGCAGTGAAACATGCCAAATTGTGCTATTTTCATGATTTATCACAACATGTTTTTTTAATTTATGTGGTTCAGATACAATACTATTTTGAGTTTCTATTTATTAAACCAATTCCCTTCATTGTATTAACTCAAATTTTTTATTTCAATGAACTCAAAATTTTAAGGCAACCAGGTTACTTACTTTTTTTAAGTTAAACCAACAATAAATATATTGTTTACAGTGGGTGAGTAGTACTTTCATAATGCATTAAACATACAGAAAGCCTTAGCCTACTTCCATAATTCGGTGGGTAGCTCATTTACTTGCTCCATAACTATGAAGTGCCAAGCAAAATTATTTATTTACTTTCTTGTGTTTTAGCCTTCTTCATTTTAAAATCACTTTTTATAAAACATTATTTTTCTAAATCCATAATGTAAAGTCCTCTAACCATCTAAAAAGTACATTACATTATATAATCATCCATGTTCAAAGGTGTCCGACTGTGCACTGTCTGCAAATGTTTGCTCTTTCATAAAGCATTTTAGCTCTTTATTGCTTAAGAGGTGTGGTCGAATAAGTGAACATATGTTGAACATGACAATTATGAATTATGGCACACACATGTTCAGTCACCTGAGTGTCCTTACTGTACATTGTTATCACTGCTACTTTTTAAAAGCAAACGACAATGCAATGCAATTACAAGAACAATCTTTAACTTATCTAAGACCAAAACAAGTTTCACAGCTACTTGAACTCTCTTTCAATGATTTCAACGAATTCTTACCTCTTTCAGAGTTTTTTGCAAGAAGGTTTAATTCAGGATCCAGAGTCCAGTTGAGGGTGTGTTTTTTCTGCTCTCTAGGGCTTGATGTGGGTCAAGCACACTGAAGACACTCAGTAAAAAACTGAGTATGCTTCCTTCCTTCCTTTCCTCTGTTTAATATACTGATCAGTCAGGGCCAAACCACACCCCCACAAACACTCCCCACTCTTTCTGCAGATAAAACACATACCTTGCAGCCGAGTGAAGGAATGGCCCTCTCCTTATTCATACATACATACATGCATACAATCCCAAAGCATATGCAGCGATCACAAAAAATGAACTTTTGTTCAAAGTTTGTGTATGTTACTTTAAATGGGGTTATTGGGTTGAACAAAACTCCCTCCTTTTCCACCCAATTGCTGGCATTTCAGACTGTGGTAGAGAAATGTGTCAAGTTCATGTTCAAACTGACAACCTGTTCTCATGAACGATTTCATCTGTGCATTTTCTCTCAAGTTTGCGCACAGTTTCTGTTAATAATTTCAAATGTTGTAATATGTCTTATCTCATTATCTCACAGAAGACATGGACATTAAACAAGAGCCCGCTCAACCTGTTGCTCGTGGTTTTGTCTTGCAAATATCCTTGAAGGAGGTGGAAGTATCATACACTAAGACGGTATTACAGTCCTTGACAGTTTTAATATATCTTATTGATAACACTTTATTTTACAGTGTCCTTGTTATGTTACGTACTTAACATATTAGTAACAGTAAATTGTGTATAATTATATGCAACTAACCCTCAACCAAACCCTAATCCTACCCTAACCCTATAGTAAATACATGCTATTAACTAAAATTACTCAGTACTTAAAATAGGTTACACTTTATTTTAAGGTGTCATTGTTACAGTGTAATTCTATATTTAAGTATTGATTAACTACATATACTTACTATAGGGTTAGGATTTGGTTTAGTTGCATGTAATTATGCATAACTGTTATTACTATAGTAAGTACATGTAACAAGGACACTGTAAAATAAAGTGTTACCCATAATTATACTGTAACAATGACACCTTAAAATAAAGTGTAACCATCTTATTAAACTGAACTGAATTGAGCTGAATAATGAATTTGATTAATATAAAGTTTAAAAGAACAGAATTTATTTAAAATAGAAATATTTTGTACCATTATAACAATATTTATGTCACTTTTGATAAATTGAATGTGTCCTTAAAAGTATTAATTTCTTCACACAGACAAAAAAAAAACAAAAACAGACAAACACTTGAATGGTCTAACTAAATTATACTATTATACTACTGTTTTTACTATTAATCTCAGTAAATGCCTTGGTTAAGATATGAACAACGGACACTTTATTTATTAATTCGTTAATTTTTTTCCACAGTACAAGGGCTTTATAAGCTAAACTTCACAGGCAGATAAATTCCTGTAACCCTCCTACATGTTTCGCAATACATGTTGCTGTAATGCATAAGAAATGAGTATCTAATTTGCCCTTGAAGTACTGTAATGTGCAACATTTGTGCATTTTAGACAGAACAAGCTAAGCAGAAATCTTCCAAGGTAAAGGCTGGGCATGTTTCCCAAAACCACACCGCCCTTCCTCTTGTCACTTTCTTCTGTTGAAGCCCTTGCAAGTTGTAGCTGTTCCAGAGTTCTCAAGTATTTTGAATTCCTCATCTTTCAGTGAAAATGGGTTGGTATGTCGACTCACCCACACTGCTGCAGACAGAAAGGGACTAGATAAGAACTACATGCATCGAATTGTCTTATCTCAGTTTCTTGGTGGAGACAATTTCACTGGGCATACAATGAGATCCTGCTCTACCTGCTGCTCTTGGTTTGTGGATAAACATACCGTAAAGAAAGCAAAGATCACAGGTTAAGATGGACCAAAAGTTCATAATGTCACACATTAGTGATTGAACCTAGAATTGATCACAAAGTATAAAAGCATATGTCAAGAGAATGATTAGTGAAATGTGCAACAGAGCTATTTTGACTTGTTAGGTTGGTGATAAAATGTAATTATAATGTTTTTGTTTCTGATAAACACTGTATTAACTAGTTTTCAAACTGTCAGTCATGACTAAGGACAATCTGTGCAGATGATTGTGCGGCATTTGTGGTAATAAGGAAGTGAAATTATTCTACGCTGTTGCAATTCATGTTGAAGTAATTTGATCCCTCAGGAAAAATCAAATATTTTCAGCTCTCTTGTCTCAGCATCTTAATTTGCATGTTGTTGTAATTATTTTAGCATAGCTCTGCTAAAGTGAAAGGTGTGGTTGTTAATGTGTAAGTGATTTCTTGCTTGTACTTTCATGTTGAAAGGTTTGTATTCGGATGTTAAAATCAATTTCACTCTACCAGTTTCTTGTTAGAGATGTTCAGTCATATTCATGTTCAAACAGCTCCAGAATTCTTATGACATCTCATTTGTCTTTCTGCCCATTTTCCACAACGTCTGCTCCCACACTTGTAATGCAGATGTAACCGAAAGGAGCTGACGGAACAACTATGCAAGGCTTGGCCAGAGGAAACAAGGTGTGGCAGTTTACAGTCTGTTTTCTTTCCTGAGAAAAACCCCCTGATAAGGGTTAGATCTCATTTTGGCAGTGAAAAAGTGAGTGGGAAAAGTTTTCTCGTATATATATATATATAAATAGGCCCCTTCTGGCATAGTTTTTTTTCTTTCTTATATATATATATATATATATATATATATATAAGAAAGAAAAAAAACTATGCCAGAAGGGGCCTATTTAGCCTTAAACTCTCCCTGCCTTAAACTTTCTCTGATAAAATGGAATATTTTCATTTAATTGTCTTCACTTCAGGGGAAAATATGCTGATGGTCATTCAGTGTAGAATAAAACCTCTGAGGTGAGCCAGGCCATAATCACCATTTATAATTACTTTTTTAAATTGCTTTTAACTATTATGTACCAACATTTAAATGAATTAATAATTTGATACAATGTGCTTGTTGTGTACATACATGTATTCAATTATATTTAAAAACAAATACCTGATAACCCTGAAAACCCTTCCCTTACCCTTTAATCAACCATTAAACCCATATCACCAAACCTGTCCTGTACACCCTTAACCACATCCCACCTCAATAGTAAAGCGCTTTGGATGGCCATGGGTCTGTTGAAAGCGCTATAAATGCAGTCCATTTACCAATAGTGTTTTGCAATCCAACATGAACACAATAAATAAGTAAAGACACCTTATATAAAGTGTGACCATTATTATTATTTTTTTAAATAAATGTAATTGTTTTGTATACTAAATTCATAATGAAAGTAAATACTTAAAGGGTTAGTTCACCCAAAAATGAAAATTCTGTCATTAATTACTCACCCTCATGTCGTTCGAGACCCGTAAGACCTCCGTTCAAATTCGGAACACAAATGAAGATATTTTTGTTGAAAGCTGATGGCTGAGAAAGGCTTCAGATAGGCCTCCATTGGCATTCAGTACACTTATACTCCCAAGACAGATAAAAGGCCCTTAAAACGTCGTTACAAAGTCCATCTCACCACAGTGACTCTACAATAATCTTACGATGCGACGACAATAGTTTTTGTGCGCAAAAAAAAATCAAAATAACACCTTTATCCAACTTGTTACTGCCTTCCGTGTGTGCCTCCACGACGCATGCGCGAGAATATGACGCAGATCCGGCGTTCGGACAGATGACCCAGAAGCGATTTGTTTACAATCAGAGGAAGACGCGCGTGTCTAAGCTGTTGGATTCTACATTGATCGTGCTTTAGGTCTCGGCGTAGTGCTCAAAATGGGGCTTAAGTGTGCATTTCATGGATTCCCGAACCCCGGCGCTACGTCATATTCTCGCGCATGCGTCGTGGAGGCACACGCGGAAGGCAATAACAAGCTGGATAAAGGTGTTATTTTGATTTTTTTTTGCGCACAAAAACTATTGTCGTCGCATCGTAAGATTATTGTAGAGTCACTGTGGTGAGATGGACTTTGTAACGACGTTTTAAGTGCCTTTTATCGGTCTTGGGAGTATAAGTGTACTGAATGCCAATGGAGGCCTATCTGAAGCCTTTTTCAGCCATCAGCTTTCAACAAAAATATCTTCATTTGTGTTCTGAATATGAACGAAGGTCTTACGGGTCTCGAACGACATAAGGGTGAGTAATTAATGACAGAATTTTCATGTTTGGGTGAACTAACCCTTTAAGTTGCTACACACCCTAAATAGTTTCATTCATAACTTCCCTGGAATACTGAAGACAGAAAAAAACTTGAAATGCAAATGTATTCAGGGCTCGGAGAAAATTGCGTTGTTACTTTCGTCCCGTGTTACTTTCGCCCCGGTTCTCCCCTACTTTGTGATCAATTCTAGGTTCAATCACTAATGTGTGACATTATGAATTTTTGGTCCATCTTAACCTGTGATATTTTAGCACATTTAAAGTGCTGTAGTGACTAAGCATCTCTAGCTAAATGTTTAATAATGTTAATTTTATTACTCTCATTCCTTTGCTCGTTGAGAAAATAGACTTAAATACAAATATGTTTGTATTCTGAAGGTTTTGGTAATAAGTAAACTTGCAAATCATTAGTGCAGTGCTAATAAAAGTGTCAGTTTTCAGTGATTTATTGCTATGACAGCACGTTCAGCACAACCCATGACGGATCTGCCAAATATCATGTGATTCCGCCATCGTTTCCCGCGGTTAGGTCCGAAATGCAGTTTTCAAGTACGGCAAGTTAATTAATGAAGCGGTACTTTTTTTCTAATTACAAGTTGTGTTTCTTGTTTTATGTGTCACAGTAATGATCAATCTACGGGTTATTTAGTGCTGTTACACATCCTGAAGGTTTGTCTTTTCAGAGTTTTTCAGTATAAAAGTAAAACGTGTTTAAATGTCAGGACTTCCTGTCGGGACGAAAGTAACACTTGTTACTTTTGTCCCGCTATTATATATATAATGCATATTATGCACATTTAATTTAATTACATTTTTATATTGTTCATACTGTTGAAGAAAAAACGTATCAAATAGATTGACATTGCAAATAAAAAATATTCTAAACAATTCAAGTTTGTACTGTCATATTACATTTGAAACATTTGATGAACTTTAACATATAAAATGAAAATGTAATTTAATATTTTTTTTGCAAAGAGAAAGGACAAAATATGTTTGCAGTTACATATTAACAAGGTCATAGTCAGGTATGTTTAATAAAAACAGGAGTAGCACCAAAAAATCTAGCTTGTATTGTTGTGTTACTTTTGACCCGCCTATGTGTTACTTTCGTCCCACCTGATGGGGTCAAAAGTAACAATGTGCAGCTTATGTTCAAAGTGAAATTATACTGTAGTCGTTCTACATTTGTACAAAATACCACCTGCTATTGATAGACCACACTTGTGTGTTATTGGCCACAGCAAAAATATATCTCGGTCTAAAACATTATCTTTTAAAATTACGATTTTCTGAAAAATGGTACTTTCGTCCCTGCTCTCCCCTACTGCATATGTCAAGAGAATGATTAGTGAAATGTGCAACAGAGCTATTTTGACTTGTTAGGTTGGTGATCAAATGTAATTATAATGTTTTTGTTTCTGATAAACACTGTATTAACTCGTTTTCAAACTGTCAGTCATGACTAAGGACAATCTGTGCAGATGATTGTGCGGCATTTGTGGTAATAAGAAAGTGAAAATGTTTTGTATACTAAATTCATAATGAAAGTAAATACTTAAGTTGCTACACCCTAAATAGTTTCATTAATAACTTCCCTGGAAAACTGAAGACAGAAAAAAACAATAAATCACTGAAAACTGACACTTTTATTATTAGCACTGCACTAATGCTTTGCAAGTTTACTTATTACCAAAACCTTAAGAATACAAACATATTTGTATTTAAGTCTATTTTCTCAACGTGCAAAGGAATGAGAGTAATACAAATAACATTATAAAACATTTAGTTAGAGATGCTTAGTCACTACAGCACTTTAAATGTGCTAAAATATAATAAAAGCAACAACAAAAACCTGTTCACTATAGTTACTGTATATCAAGTCAAGTAAAGTCACCTTCATTTATACAGCGTTTTTTATGATACAGATCGTTTCATAGCAGCTTTACAGTGATAATAGGAAATTAATGGAAGAGAGATTGTTTTGGCTGTACAGCAAAGTTATTGTCCAGCTAAAGAAAGTTTTTGATTGATTCATTTCCGTTGTAAAAAATCATTAGTTATTAACTTTGGGGCCACTTACACGACACCATTTTCAAATAAAAAAGAAGCGTTCTGGCCATTCATTTGCATGGCAACAGTGTTTGGTGGCTTGAGAATGCAAACTTTGTGAAATCATTTTGAAACGATACCGTTATCATCTTCGTGTAAACTTCAAGAAACCGTGAATCTGTGAGAACGGTGACGAAATGCAAGAATTACGTATTTAGTCTATAAGCGTTTGAATGCGTATGTGCGCAGTTTTTCTTTACAAAATGACCGCCAAATTACTTGTCTGACATGCATAATACAGCGTTTTCAGTCGTTTCCATGACATGATTTTGATATTCTGGTTATCAACTGGACAGATTTTTGAGATCACAATAGACGAGAAGGACCATAATACGTTAAATGCTCATTCAAGTACTGGGGAGCTAAACCATTTAGTGCTTTGCAATTAATTAACAGGATTTTAAAATGTATGCAATGTTTATAGGGAGCCAATGCAGTGTTGACAGAATCAGGCTAATATGGTCATACTTCCTGGTAGTAAGAACTGTTAGAAAAAGCTGCTGCATTTTGGACCAGCTGGAGTTTATCTATTAAGCATGCAGGGCAACCACCCAGTAGAACAGTACAATAATCTAGCCTTAAGCATTAACTATCTGTTCTGCATTTTGCATTGAGAGCAAAGGATGTCGTAATTTAGATATATATTTAAAGATGGAAGCATGCGCAAATTCTGTATATCACTGTGCAGCATCCATAAAGGTGATTTATTAAACATCTGGGACTTTATCTTCTAGCAGATTTAAAATAATTCATTCTAATGTTTTAATGTACGCTTGATATTTTGCCATCAAGTTTGGAAACGTAATTTTTTATCTCTTGAATAGCATTCAGGACGCCTTTGAATTAGGAAGAGAAAAAGGTTTTCATGTCAGCAAGAGCCTTCATTACCTCATTATCCTATTCGTTGTACATGCTAACAGCACCTATCTCAGCGCTAGCTTCGTTAGCATTATGAGTTTTCTCAGTTTTATCCAGAATTTTCTTTGTGGTTCTTTGATTTGCCATGAAAAAGGCGTTTCAAAGACAGCTGTCGAGCTAAAGGACTTGTCTTAAAGGGACTTTGTCCTTAAGACCCGGAATATATCATTAGAATCACCACCAAACACCAAAGATGTTTAGGGACACGGTGGGGAATGATTTAACAGTTTGTCAAAACCTGCTGGACCATTGCTACCTTAATGTTATTGTTGTTACTCTATTAGAGCAATATTATTTAGATTTCTTTCATGCCTTTGCACATTCAGAAAACACAAACTTTCACTGCCATACATGTTTATGTCAGAGCATTTAACATAGTATAAACATTAGTCAATACCAGGTTTAATTATCATATTTTGCAATGAAATGAAACATCCTGTCTAGAATCATACCCACCCAGATTCATAAAAACTGTTGCCAAAACAAAGTCACTCCTGCTAAAAACATAATTATCATGCCATCCAGTGTGCTCCTCTGGTTTTCTGGCATAAAACCAATGAAACCAATTAATTTCAACTGTGATATTTTAAAAGAACCCAGGAAAGCTATAATCCAGCAAAATTATACATTACCACAGATTGTTTATTAATTCTCATGTGGGCATGTAATCTCTGTACAGTCTTCGGCTATTTTGTTTAAGATAATTTGGTTAAATTAACAGTCTACTAGTCTCACTTACTGCCGCTTCCAGCTGGACAATGCATCACATTTTCTGTTCATTGTTCTTGTCTTGACATCCACAATGTCCTGAATAGCAGGAAGTCAAGAGCATGAGAAAGAGCACTTAACGTGTTGTGATTCGTAGGAAGAAAACATTTAGGTAAATTATGCCAGATTTGGTTACACTTACAATAAGGTCTCATTTGTTAACATGAATTAGTGCGTTAACCAGGGCTCAATTTGAAGGGGGTATGGCATCCCCTTGTTAAAAAAAAGAAGACACCCTCCTCCGTAAAAGATTAACAGTGTTGTGTATTATGTAAAACTGTAGAGGTCTAGAAGACATTATATTTCAGGAAATTTCTTTGAGACCATAATATAAACCACAGGTTTAGCATATTCAGGCCTTTTCAGGGATACCAACTGACTGAATGAGTAAAATAGTACATCAACTCATTCTCTAATATCGTTCCTACCATAGTTGAGAATCTTTGTACAAATGTTTGTGCAGTTTGGGTCAGGTAGAAGTTTCCTGGAACTGTCGAAGTCCTGAAAACCCTGATTTACATTAATGCAGGCATTAGTATGCATACAAAATGCATAATATAAACATTTTCTAAACACCTTTTTCTAACATTATTCTCATATATGTTTTACAGAGGACAAGTTGTAGAAAAAAAAATCATGGAACCTAAAAAATTACTAGTATACTCATAAAAAATGTATATATATAAAAAAATTATTTTGATTATAGACTCTTGTTTTCATTTTCTTATTAACTGAGTTCATAATTAACTGGTGTCCTTTCGTTCAGTCACTACGACGTAACGTTAGTGACTAACGAATGGGGGTTTCGCTTAGAAGCCTATTATCTTCGAGCTTTAAGAAAACGCCCAATGGCGTGCCAATGCCATGGGGCATGCGGAATTTGCATACGTAACTCTGCCTCACCGTGTGAGTATAAAAGGACGTACGTGGCAATATCGCATTATGTTTCTGCTTTCGGAGCCAAGAGTACCTACCTCTTCACTCCTCACAAGCCTTCTGAGACTCTGTCAGCCTCTTCGAGACGAGCGGCTTTCCAGTCGGTGTTGGTGTGACGGCGCGTTCCAGTGATCGCATACTTCCTGCCTGCTGATCTGCGCAGTGGTCTGCTAGACGGCTCGTGTGTGTTTCCCTGGGCGCTTCAGCCCGCCTCCTCAACTCACCCATATCCCAGGCTGGCCTCTTCGGTGGCGCGGCTGAGAACTGCGCCCAACGGTTCTCGGCCGCCCCAGAGCAGACTGAGGCTGTAACACGTACTGCCCCGGCGGCCAGCTGTAGACCCCAGTGGAACGTGCGTCCTTCCCTGGTCTCCTCTGTCAGGACGCAGCCGTTAACCGCACCCCCACACCGGGACGCCCAACAGCCTCCCTTGTCCGGGTCGGTAACGCTGCATCGCTGCCCCACTCCGGGTACGTCTGTAGTCCGAATGACCCCGCTGGTGCAGTTCCTGGGAGCTTGGCTTCAGATTCCAGGGCTGTCCCGCTGGGTCGCGAAGACAATCAGGCGCGGCTACGCGATTCAGTTCGCGCAGGCTCCTCCCTGCTTCCGGGGAGTCCGCTTACTATGGTCGGGGCCAATGCCCCTGTCATACGAGCGGAGGTTGCCACCCTACTGGCGAAGGGTGCGATCGAGCCTGTCCCTCCAGCCGAGATGAAGTCCGGATTCTACAGCCCCTACTTCATTGTACCCAAAAAGACCGGTGGGTTTTGACCAATCCTGGACCTGCGCATCTTGAACCGTTACCTACACAGGTTTCCGTTCAAGATGTTGACAGCCAAACGCCTTTTCGAATGCGTTCGTCCGGTCGATTGGTTGCTGCGATCGACCTGAAGGACGCCTACTTCCATGTCTCCTCCTACCTCGACCCAGACCGTTCCTACGGTTTGCTTTCGAGGGGCGGGCATGTCAGTACACGGTCCTCCCATTCGGGCTATCTCTGTCCCCTCGCGTCTTTACGAAGATTGTCGAGGCAGCCCTTGCGCCCCTCCGGCAGCACGGGGTTCGCATCCTGAATTCCTTGACGACTGGCTCTTAATGAGTCACTCTCGAGAACAGGTTTGCGGACACAGAGATCTGGTTCTCCACCACTTAGCCCGTCTGGGCCTTCAGGTCAACTGGGAAAAGAGCAAACTTTGCCCCGTGCAGAGGATCTCTTTTCTCGGTATGGAGATCGACTCGGTCGCCATGTGCGCGCAGCTTACGAGCGAGCGCGCGCAGTCTCTGCTGACTTGCCTCCGTCAAATCGAGAGCAAGAGTGCGGTTCCACTGAAACTATTTCAGAGGCTCCTGGGGCATATGGCATCTGTAGCCGCGGTGACGAGTCCCGAGATGGGCATGGCAGTCTGGCACGCTCCGGGTTCAAGTGACTCGGGCCTGCTTACAGACGCTCACCCCGTGGTCGAACCTCAGTTTTCTACGGGCAGGTGTGCCCTTAGAATGAGTTTCCAGGCATGTTGTCGTATCGACGGATGCCTCTGCCACGGGCTGGGGTGCCATGTGCAATGGACAAGCAGCCGCGGGCTCCTGGACAGCACCCCAGCGCCTTCTGCATGTCAATTGCCTCGAGTTGCTGGCAGTACGGTTCGCCCTGCATCGCTTCCGAGCATTGCTGAAGGGTCAACATGTGCTTCTCCGGACAGACAACATGGCCGTAGTAGCATACATCAACCACCAGGGCGGTCTACGCTCCCGCCGTATGTCTCAACTCGCCCGCCATCTCGTTCTATGGAGTCAGAAGCGCCTGAGGTCCCTTCGTGCTGTCCATATTCCGGGAGTCCTGAACCACGCAGCCGACGAGCTCTCGCGGTTTCAGCCCCTCCCGGGAGAATGGAGACTCCATTCCCAGACGGTCCAGCTGATTTGGGAACAGTTCGGGGACGCGCAGGTAGATCTGTTTGCCTCCCACGACTCTTCCCACTGCAGCCTGTTCTATTCCCTGACCGAGGGCACGCTCGGCACGGATGCACTGGCGCACAGCTGGCCGCGGGGCCTACGCAAATATGCGTTCCCCCCAGTGAGCCTACTCGCACAGCTCTTGTGCAAGATTAGGGAGGACAAGGAGCAGGTCCTTTTGGTCGCCCCGTATTGGCACGGCCGGACCTGGTTCTCCGAACTCATACTCCTTGCGACAGCCCCTCCCTGGCCTATTCCTCTGAGACCGGACCTCCTTACTCAGAGACGGGGCACCCTATGGCACCCGCAGTGATGGTGGCGACCACCGTAGGTGGCAGGCCACTCAAACCTGCCGCGTCCCGTCCCGGAGCCACACGTGGAGGTTCCACAGGTCGGGACGCGGCAGGTTTGAGTGGCCTGCCACCTACGGTGGTCGCCACCATCACTTCCGCAAGGGCAGAGTCCACTCGGCATGCCTATGCGTTGAAGTGGAACCTCTTCGTCACCTGGTGCTCTTCCCGCCAAGAAGACCCCTGGAAATGCCCGATCGGGTCCGTGCTCTCGTTTCTCCAAGAGGGGTTGGAGCGAAGGCTGTCTCCCTCCACCCTCAAAGTTTATGTGGCCGCAATATCTGCCCACCACGATCTCTTGGAGAACAAAAAGGTAAGTCAGCACGACCTGGTCATCAGGTTCCTGAGGGGGGCGAGGAGACTGAATCCTCCTCGCTCTCCTCTCGTACCCTCATGGGACCTCTCAGTAGTTTTAAGTGCTCTGCAGAGGCCTCCCTTTGAGCCTTTGCGGTCGGTTGATATTAAGTTTCTGTCTATGAAGACGGCTCTGCTGACCGCATTGGCCTCAGTTAAGAGGGTCGGGGACCTGCAGGCATTTTCGGTTGACGAAGCGTGCCTGGAGTTCGGGCCGGCTAACTCTCACGTGATCCTGAGACCCCGGCCTGAAAATGTGCCCAAGGTTCCCACCACTCCGTTCAAAGACCAGGTGGTGAACCTGCAAGCGCTGCCTTTGGAGGAGGCAGACCCAGCCTTGGCGCCCTCCGCGCTTACGTAGACATGACGCAGTGTTTCAGGACCTCAGACCAGCTCTTTGTCTGTTATGGTGGAGAGCGGAAGGGAAGTGCTCTCTCAAAGCAAAGGCTGTCTCACTGGATAGTGGACACCATTGTTTTGGCTTACCAGCAGCAAGGTCGACCATGTCCCCTTGGTGTGAGGGCACACTCCACTCGGAGTGTGGCCTCCTCTTGGGCTCTAGCGCATGGCGCCTCGCTAACAGACATCTGCAGAGCTGCAGGCTGGGCGACACCTAACACATTTGCCAGATTCTACAATCTCCGAGTGGAGCCAGTGTCCGACTATGTACTCGCCCCCCTGAGGGGCCGGTAATGGGCCAGGCTCAGGTGTCTTCGCTTGCTCGCCACTCCACTCCTCGGACTGGATACGTGCGATATCTCCTCAGGTGAGCTCCCCGAGAGCCCTGAGTTCCTCCAGCACTGCTTAAGCCGATACCTGTGTGTCTGCCCTCTAACAAGCCCAGACCCTCGTGTCCGGCCAGGTGCCCCGTGTGCATGGTTCCCCTCCGGCGACCCCCACACGTGTATTTCACCGTAAGTCTCCGCAGTGAGCGGGTTTCTTCCCTTGGTGTGTCCCCGCCACCCCTAGGGTTAAAAATCCACCTTCGGCTGGTACCCTAGAGTTTTCCCATATGCAGCCCTTAGCGGGTCATATGTGTACTCTTAAGTCCTCCCCTCGGGTAGGCATCTTCGCATTCCCTCACTGGGATATGCTTGCCAGTGTACCTTGGTATTCCTGTGATAAGTGGGAGTCCGTACTAGTCTTACGACAGGGTACTCACACTTACGCAGGCCACTGGAAGACAGCTGAGTGGCGGGATTATATTGGGACCCCCATTCGTTAGTCACTAACGTTACGTCGTAGTGACTGAACGAAAGGGAACGTCTCGGTTACGGATGTAACCCTCGTTCCCTGAGGAGGGAACGAAGACGTAACGTCCCGTTGCAACATCAGCTGTGCTACCTGGAACGCAGGAGTTCAGTCTTGGCTCCTCAAGCAGGTAACATAATGCGATATTGCCACGTACTTCCTTTTATACTCACACGGTGAGGCGGAGTTACGTATGCAAATTCCGCATGCCCCATGGCATTGGCACGCCATTGGGCGTTTTCTTAAAGCTTGAAGGTAATGGGCTTCTAAGCGAAACCCCCATTCGTTAGTCACTAACGTTACGTCTCCGTTCCCTCCTCAGGGAACGAGGGTTACATCTGTAACCGAGACGTTTTCTCTACATAGGACATCTAATAAAATATGAATCATTTTAACAAAATCAGCTATTTGTTTTTTATACTCCAAACAATGTAATCATTTGAAAAAGGTTAGCTTTATATAAGAGTAGGGGTAAGTTGGTCTCCTACCTGGGGTAAGATATAGAAACAATGTTAAATTAGATTAAAGGATTTTACTCAATGAACCCATAGGTTTTAATGAAAGCGAACATGAATGTGTCCACAAATCCCTCATTAACAAATAGACACACGCAAAAGCATTGACTTATTTTTCCTTGCATCTCATATTTTTTTCCCACCACCATGTCCCCTTAGATGAGATGTTATGCCATCTATGGTCAGGAGAAAAAATTAAGGTGTGGTGGTCATCTTGCCTCTTATGTTACCCTAAATGAAATTTAACAAAATTTCTATATGATAATTAACAAACTATAAATAATAGTGATTGACCAATCCAAACTCAAAATTCTAATGCGCTGTGCACAGTCAAGCAAGCTTTCGTAATTTTTCGCGCTTGTTCAAAATGGCCAGCAGAATGGTCCAAGTGCTTCTTTTGACGTTCTCTGAAAAAAGTATCGTATTTCTTTGATTAGAGTTTAAGGTCATTCCCCTGACACATTAGAAAGAGTGGTGCAAGAATGACGTCAATTTGTAGGCCCAAGCGCAGAAACGAGTTAGCATTTTAGCACTTCCGATTCCATCGTCCCGAAGTCAATGAGTTTTTGGTTAAATGGCTGAAATAAGGTCTGTGATGACGAACACAAGCTCAAGATACTTTCCCGTTTTATTACATCACATAAAATACATCAGTATTACCCCACTTGTGATTTTTTTAAGCTGTTACATGTCTTGAAGGCGGTTGCTAACAAGTGGCTAAATGGGACGACAGAGGCTTTTTCTTAATGATAACGTCTATACTCTTTTTTGAGGTGGTGCAATTTTGTATAGACTTATCACTCATTTCCTCCACTTCCTCTCACCATAATTGTGATTAGTGTTCCCTTTGGTTGGACACTTGGAACTTCATTCATATTATAGTAATTAACTTCCTATTAATGCAGCAATGCAACAAGAAATCATAGTTGTATGATTTCAAAAGAAGGGAAGTAATATATATATTTAATGTCAAAAGCAACAACTGAACTCCATTCAACACTTATTTTTTACTTATCAATAGTCTACAGGTACTAAAAACAATTAAGTAAGCATTACTTAATTGCATTAAGCTGTTCTTACTTAAACCGTTTAAGTTTTTTCAACTTAATTCTAACTGGGATCTGAGGAAGTGTACTCCCAGAGTGCATTGTGGCATGAATAAATTAATTGCTTCGTTTGACTATTTTTAGCTTTATTTTACTATTTGTCTTTTGTCAGTATAACCCGAATAATGACAGCAAGTAAAATAGTAGAGGTCGTGTTAATAATAATATATATAGCCTATATTTTTTTTAATCCTTGTGACCATTGTTGTGTTTTGCATGCTGAATGTTGAAGTCTGTGTGTGACACACTCAAACATGGTCAAATGATATTGTGACAAATATAGAGGGCAGAGGAGAAGCCAACCAGCGAGAAATAATCAAGCCACCTGGAGAAACAGCTACCTGTACTTTCAACCCTTGCTAAATGTTACCTGTGCATTCCTGGCACCAGTGCGCCAGCAGAGCGAGTTTGTAGTACTGCTGGCGACATAGTGAACGCACAGAGAAGTGTTCTGCGGTCAGATCATGTTGATATTTTTGAAAAAGAAATATGTAGAGTCATTGAAGAGTAGTTGGTTACATTTTATCTTTTGTTAAATATTGTTTGTTTATTAAACTGAGAGTAGTAGCAGGTTTCGCCAGTTTATTCAACCTGAAGAAATGTTGGTTGCACTTTATTTTTGATATTAATATTGTATTTGTATTATTTTAATGTTGAAAAACAACAGCAAAAGTAACAGGTACACCTACTATTAATTAAACCTGAAGAGAAGTTAGTTGCACTTTATTTTTGATATTAATATTGTAACATTAATATGTTGGATAACAAAAGCAGAAGTAGCAGGTTAACCTACTGTTGAAATGTTGGTTGCACTTACTGTGCTTTTATTGAAAATGTATTGAATATTGAAAATGAGAGCAGAAAAGGTTAACTTCCTGTTAATTCAACCTAAACTGTTGGTTGCACTTTATTCAAATAAAATTTGAATGCATTTGCCATTAATTGTTGTTTACTTGTTTGTTTATATCCATAATTAATTGATACCTGATTCCCTTACAAGAAACAACAGGAATCTAGGAAACTTCACCTGCACTGAGCAGTATCCAGATATTTATTTCAGTCACACAATTTTTGGCTAAAAAGTTACTGAATCGATTTCAAGTCACTGAATCGTTTCGGATCGTATCGTTCTAAATGAACCAAAATCGTCCTTGAATCGTATCGACAACCTCAAATCGTGATACGAATCGAATCGTTGTTAAAACGAATCGTTACACCCCTAGTGCATAATATACTATTTTACCATTATGATGAATTGTAATGGGATTATTATTTTAATAATGATTAAATTCCAACAGTGTAAAACATTTGTGTATACTCAAATTGTATGACTAACTTTATATAATTCTTATCTAGAGGGACTTCTTCTTGCCATAATGGAGCAGAATCCTGGTTCCTGTTTGAAATCATCAAATGTGCAAGATGGCACAGATCGGTACAGACATGAAACTTGTGTATACTTTCAGAATTCATTTGCTTTTTATGTTTATATTTTATTCATGTATACAAGTATTTTGCACCAAAGTTACAGTATTCTTCAACTATTTTCTGCAGAGTTTTTAAAATTGTAGCTCAAACAATAGAGTGTGGCGCTAGTAACGCCAAGGTCATGGGTTCAATTCCCAGGGAAAGCAAGAACTGACAAAATGTAAAATGTGTATCTTGAATGCAATGCAAGACGCTTTGGATAAACGCGTCTGTCAAATGCATAAATGTAAATAAAATGTAAAATAAGTGACATAGAATGCACTCTGATTGCTTTTATACATGATTTTCTGAAAATAAGATTTGATTCTAGGATGTTTTAAAGTGAACTTTTTCCACACATGTACATGTTTAAGTTAAAGCACTTGCAATGTTTTAAATAAAGAATTTTATATTTAATACATTGTGTCTGTTTGGATTAAATGTTAGAACTTCTGTAGGATAAATTAATGTAAGAATTAATGTAATTCAGTAAGAATTAATGATTGAATAGGATTAGGATTAATGCACTGTTAACCAAGGTTTACACTAATGTTACTGTATTATATAATTACAGTAACATGTAGTTACTGTAAACTGAAATGCGGTTATTGTACTGTAAATCTCAAATACAGTAACTTACTGGTAAAATCTCTTCTAAATGTCTAACAGTGTGTCTAGTTAGTGCACTCTGCAGACATTGAAGATGGCTGTATGACTGTGACTCATTTCTTGCAAGAAATTAAATCTTTATAAAGACAATTGGGCAAGGTTTTGTCTCTTATTCAGTAATGCGGCGATAGTAGAAATTTTGCCACGACAGATCGAACCAGCAACCTTCTGCGTATCAGTTCCATGGTTTAACCCACTGGACCACCATCTCTCTAAGTCTGATTACTACTTCAAATTCTGATTCTGATTAATAGTGTGTTACTCATTTGTTCCTGTGTAGTTATTCATTAATGACGGAATAGTAACTAAAGTGTTACCAAGGTTCTTAATGGAACCATCAATTTCAATAAAGAACCTTTATTATATATATATATATATATATTTTTTTTTATGTGGCAATGAATTTTTAAAAATATTGAGAACTTTCTCTTTTTCCAGCATGAAAAAAGTGTACAAAGCAAGGTCCATTTAGAAATACTTTCACTTACATTTTTAATGCTTTATTACAGATGGCTGCAAACCAAACGTCATCTCCCAGCATCAGTGCCTGGCCTCCTTCGGGGGCAAAAAGGTGCATAAGCTGTTGATTAATTCCCGTACTTTTGAAATGAAATGCTCTAGCACATGGGTGTGGTGTTCAGGTAGCTTAAGCTCACTTAAACGTAACGTTCAACATAGTTTTGCACTCTGTAAGTGATACTTTGTAATTCCGTGCCAGTAAAGATAAAGAAAAGAATGGGAGCTGAAGTTGTTTTGGGTGTGATAATTGCTAATACTTTGTTGTGACCAAGTTGTTATGTAATGACAGTATTGTAATGCATCTAAACCTGTTAAAACCTGCTAAAAAAAACTTTAACTTGCTATGGAAACAAAAAGGAGTTTTGGTAAGTGTTTAGGTGGAGATAGACCTAGTAGCCACTTTAAATATGTATGGCAAAGCTCAGAGATAATGAATTAATCAGAATACACACCCAACATGTAAATTACGAAGTTATACCCGTTTCTTTTGGCTCAGTCTGGTATGTTGGGTTATTGATTATATGCGAATATACTCACAACACAACATTTCTGAAAATAAATCTGATTTCACACCAGAAGACAATGCCAAATTTTGCTCATAAGAAAAACAAGGATGGAATACATAAAAATGTATTGATGCAATGTAGTTTGTAACCATCTTTGACTGAAAGCCCCAAACTTCTGTGCCCTTTCTTGCATTTTTCTCGTGTTCATGGAAATTGAGTGTGTGTGAATAGCTTGAGGGGGTGTCTAACATGTTACAAAACCTGTCACAAAGTATGACAAACCTCTCTCTTACCCTAAAGGCGAATGTCTTAGATAACATCAATCATGCATACACAGATGTAAACCCTTATGTAGGTAAGATATAACCAATTTTGATCAATTTTAATGCTACCTTAACTTGGTTTTAATGCTGACCGTTGACATTAATGCCATACTCTGGAATGTTTTTGCCGTTTCAGTGATGTTTATATATATATATATATATATATATATATATATATGAGGCTAAGGAGTTGTTGACAAATAGGTAAACTGAGACTGTACAGCAGATATTTAATGTTTATTTACAATAGAATATTAACATTTCATCCTGTAAATACCATACTCAGATCATGCATTTAATATCAGAACATTTTCAAATATACTTTTAGTGCCTCAAAAAGCTTACTTTAAAAAAAGGCTTTGCTGAGTATAACTGCTCATATTGCATCGTTTTAATCATGTTAGTAGAACATAAAAAGCAGAAGATATAATATAGGAAAATATAACTAAAATTGAAGTATTATGACTTACAGAACAGTGAACCAAAAGTCTATATAAAAAAAAAACCCCAAAACAAAACATTGGATTGGAGAGACTGAAACATTTGTTGTGCATTTGAAATTCAGTCTTGGTTTGCAATTACATGACTAAAATTTTAGATGTCATTATTTGTTAATCTACAGAGTCCTTGTTTTTTTTGTAAACATCTACATTCAGTTCAGAGATCAATATTAAATGATTTGTAATGCTTGTCAATAGGCCCACATCATTACACCAACACACAAGATATTAATATGCAGCATTGAAACTGATTTACAGAGAGAATGTCCTATGATTTACACACCAACGTTTCTAGTACTACACTAAAACGCTTTAGATTTAGTGTTAAAATTGACCAATATGGGTGAATATCAGCTGACTAGAACATTAGCGTTTTAATTCTACTCAACCAAATGTGTATGGAGCATAAATAAAGGTAGTGGAACATGTATGTTGGTTGAAAGATCACAATGTGATTCTTTTGAAAGGAGCAATCCATTCCATATTCTCGAACACACAGGTGGAACTCAAGTGGCAGTGCAAGATATGGAGCTATTTGGTGATTTAAAACAAAGCCAGTTAGCATAACAAATGGGGACTTGAATTGAAAGAAGAGGTAGACTGGGCATATTCAAGGTTCCAGGTGTTTTTCTGCTAATTGCTTTATTGTATTCTACAAATCTTAAGTATTTAATGGCATATGACAAAACTCATTAACCATGTCTTCAAGTCTACATTAAACATTAATACCTCGGTTTCTGTAAAATCTGTTGACAGGTGTCAGTGAATATGCAATTCTGTAGACACAGGGCCCTCTCAGAAAGACACATCTACTGATACAAATGAGACCCATCATTTATAATATTGAGAGGATTTAATTTGATAACTACACAGTGCATGAGCTTTTTGGCAAAAAAACAAAAGTAGGTCTTTGAATTAACATTATTGGCCAGGTTAGTAAATATTTAAACTGACATTGTAACATAGAAGGGAGTGTCCCAAGACAATATAACACTTTTCTGCTACAATAAACATTAAAAATTCTATGTCTGTATAATAATATAATCTGCAGTGAAACATTAATGTCTTTAGGCTTTATATTTTAAGCCTAATGAGGGTGCACATTACATTTACAAGAATGCTAATGCAGACATCACACAAGGTTAAGGCGCGAGTGAGGTCCCCTTTAAATCAGACGATTGTGGGAAGGACCAGAGGCAAATTATGGTTGGGATGTAAGTTATTTATGCTTTAAAAGATGTTTCTCTGACATCTTTATAGTGATTTGTGGCAAATTCTGTAATGATCTTCAGCTTTTAAAATGGCTGTAGGATGGGTCAATCCATTTCACTTTATCTAGTAAGACTGCATAGTACAAAGTTTGTGTTTTATAGTTTTCAATAATGAGAAGATAATAAATGTCTACAGAACAATGGCCATGGCAGTGCTGCCAAGATGTGTAATGTTTTGTTTATTGACATGCTCCCGATCATAATGAGTGTCCAAATGGACGTTATTCCACTCTGCAGATAGTCAACAGCTCCCCCACCCCACTTTTCTTTTCTTTTTTTACCATGCTGGCTTAAAATGTTCAGTGTCAAAATATGACCAAAAGTGTACAGATACCCTAGGGATCTTTACACAAACATACACAAAAATATATAACAAATAACTTTTACATCTCATCTGAAGCATTGCCATATCCTCTCCAAGAATTCTAACCATTCTTGAGACTTTTCAGTATTATTCATGTGCCAATTTACAAGGTATATGGCAAAAAAATAACAGAAGACAATTAAAAAATAGAGGCTGTAACACTGCTACTAATTGAAAGAATTGAATATAAAAAAATATATGAATATGATTCTGCCATGAATGTTGTGCAGAAAAAAACTGTATATGATAGTTTCATATTGTCATATGAAAATGAAAAGAAGAGAAAAAAATCTGTATATTAAACTAAATATATAAAATTGAAATATAATATTAAAGCCAGTCTTATATAGCAATATTATTCCCATCGGTAAAAAAGCCCAATAGCAATATCATGCAGAGCAGGATAAATGTCCTTTTGTGTACATAAATTAAGCAACTAAAGAGGACTGAGTTTGTGATGATGTGAATATTCTCTTTTCATCATAGCAACAGTTCCTGCCTGATGCTAAAGCTGTAAGGGCTTGCTTTAGCTCATCCATCTGAAGTCCACCATGTGCCCCTGAATCATAACGCCGGCCATAGCTAGTGGGGCTGTAGGATGAAGAAAAACTCATGGAGAAACCTGAACCTGTAGCATCAAAACTTCCCCTTCTAGAGCCTGATCTTGAACCAGTTCTGGATCCAGACCTAGACCCTGAAGTTGATCCAGAGCCACTGATGCTGTATGGGCTGTAAAGGCCTTTACTTGACTGAGAGGATGCCTCTAGCAACCTCAGGCCAGATCCTTCCTCTATCATACTTCTGTCTATGGCGTCCTTGTACGAGATCTTAAGCTTTGTTTTGGGACAGGTGAGATATTTGGAATATCCACTGACATCCCTTAGTTTCTGTGCAGTACGTGCATCTAGAGTGCCCTTCTTAATGGCATCATCCAGCGATACTCTTCCTGTAACATCTGGCTCAATTAAACCGCCTGTTAGGTACTGGACTTCAAGGAAACGTTGGCCAGCTTCGTAGTAGAGCCAACCCTTCTTTAAGGCTTGAGAGGCAGACATTTTGGTTTTGGTTCTAGGATCTTCAAATCCCTGAAAAGCTTTCTGTGCTAGGTTGATACGATCAACCATGATCTTGTCCACCAGCCCTTTGGTCATTGCATCAGCAACAGAGAATTTCTCTCCAGAGTTTGGGTCAATAATTCCCCCTGTGCATGCTTGTGCTTCTAGTAGTCTTTGACCAGTGATGTTGTCAACTAGATTCCGGTGCATAGCCTCCGTAACTGACACCTTTTCCAAAGTATCTGTATCTAAGATTCCAGCCACTGGTCCAGTTTCCTCAGTTGGATCATTCCAGGTTGTAGCTGGCGTCTTTATGGAGGGAATTGGACTCATGGGATAGGATGAGCTTGAGGATGACCCAAAGGAAGATGAACGAGATCTGAAGCCACTCATATTGCCAGAGAGCATGTCGGCAAATTCAGTGATAGAAAGGGTACCAGCACGGTACTGGTCTAAAGCAGACTGGTCTATGAGGCCCTTGGAGATTGCATCATCAATGTCATACTGCCGTCCAGACCTTCTGTCAATGATCATAGACTTGACAACACCATCTGATGATGAGGTGGTAATTTCTTCCCATTCACACTCTTGCTCTGCAAGTTCAATGTATGTTTGATGGTCAATGAGTCCTTTGCGGTAAGCCTCATACACAGACATCTCTTTTCCTGTTTCTGGATCTACGATAACAACTCTACGTTTGCGGACTGAGGACTTAGAAGACGTCTTTCTTTCCCGTTTCTTTTCTTTCAGCAGCAAAAGAGAAAGTCCAGTTTCAGCGTCTGTTATACAGCGTTCCATCAGCTGGAGGTAAGTTAAATTCTCCTCTGTGTTTGGATCGAAGAACCCCTTTGTGTCATCAGATGGATCAGTGAGAATATCATTCATCTCCTCATCAAAAAGACCCCGTTTGTAGGCCATTTCAACAGGAAGTCGATGACTCTCTTCAGGATCAATGATTCCACCGGTGGCTATTTGAGCCTCGAGCAGACGAATACCATGGTCTTTCAGAATAAGACCTTTCTTCATAGCCTGGAACAGGGAGATCACCTTGCCAGAGTATGGATCTTTGTAGCCAGTCACAGCTCGTTCAGCAGAGAGAAGCTTGTCTTTAAATTCTGGTCCTACGACTCCCGTTTTCACAGCTTCGAGGACATTCATTTTGAGATTTTTGATTGGATCAATTACATACCCAGTAGCTGCTTGAGCCTCAAGAAGTTCAAAGGCAGTGCCTGGTCTGATCATGTTCTTCTTCATGGCTTGGTAGACTGAAAGTCGATCTTTTGTAGCCTCTACAAACACGCCTGCAATAGAGCTGATGCCTTCAAGATATTTCTTCAGATCTTTACTGAGGTCCTCAACAGAAATGGTACCCTCCATGAGTGCTGTGTAGGTCTTCTGATCAATAATTTGAGAGCGCAACAACTCATCTGGAGTGATTTGTTTTCTAAGGCCCTTAAATAGGAGTCTCTTGTCCGCCAGAGACAACAATCGTAAGCCACTCTCTTTATCAACTTTGCATCTTTTGAGAAGTAGGGCATAAGACAGCTTTTCATCTGTTGTTGGATCTGTAAACTGTTTGACATCTCCACTTGGATCAGATATCCTCTCACTGGTTTCTTTGTTCATGTAACCACGCTGCATGGCGACATCAATTGGGAGGTGGAAGTAGTACTCTGGATCCATGAGGCCACCTGTTGCTACCTGGGCCTCCAAAAGCTTCATGGCATAATCCTCAGGAACAAGGTCCTTTTTCATTGCTTGGAATAGAGAAATGACCTTACCGCTGTAGGGGTCCTTATAACCTGTGACTGCTCTCTCAGCCGACAAGAGTTTGTCATGGATCTCTGGGCCAACAAGACCCTTCCGGACAGCCTCATCAACTGTCAATAATTCATCTTTCACAGGGTCAGTGATGAATCCTGTCGCTGCTTGTGCCTCCAACAGATCAATAGCAATGTCAGGTTTAATAAGACCTCTCTTCATGGCTTGGTAGATGCTAACCTTAGCATAGCTATCTGAGAGTATTCCAGCAATGCTGCCTGTTCCAAAGAGATACTGTTTCACAGTTGTCATCTCCATAACTTCCCGGATTGTTTTCTTGCCTTGTTTGAGCAGATTGTAAGTTTCAAGGTCTATAATACGAGCTCTGTAAAGTTCATCAATAGTAACCCGGCGTCTGATTACATCACATGACATACTCTGCTCAGTCTTGATGAGCTCTCTTTGTTCAATGATTTCAATTATAACAATGATCATTCTCTCTTTTGTGATTTTGCCTGAGCGATACTGTTCAAGGAGCCTTTGTTTTTCCTCTTCTGGAAGCAAATCTGATTTCATGATTTCCCATAATGTCACTTGTTTTCCTGCAAAACTCTCATGTGGTATGTCTATTTGGGTGTTAGCTAAGTCTGTTTGTGCTTGTTCCTCAGTGTAAACAAAGGATTTTTCAGCTTGCTCGGGAGTCTGGGCTTTGGAAAGTGGTAACAAGGCAATTCCAAATTCTGGATCGGTAATACATCTCTCTTTCAGTTGCTTGTATGTGACATTCTCATCTTTGTTGGGGTCAATGAAACCTTTGATGTCATCTGTGGGGTCTTTAAAATATTTGGCTAATTGCTTGCTGAAGTAGCCACGCTGAATAGCTATATCACTAGGAAGACGATGGCTATTTACTGGATCAATTATTCCTCCAGTGGCCTCCTGAGCATCTAGAAGAGGTATGGCATGTTCTCTTAGAACAAGTTGTTTTTGCATTGCTTGAAGAAGAGAGATCTTATTACCAGTGTATGGATCTTTGTAACCAGTAACAGCTTTCTCTGCTGAAAGCAGTTTTTCATGAAGCTCTGGACCAACAATTCCAGCCTTAACAGCATCATCCACTGTAAATTTCTCATTCCTGATAGGATCAACTATGTAGCCAGTAGCTGCTTGAGCTTCCAGCAGGGAAGTACCTGTGCTTGATGTCAGTAGTTTCTGCTTCATTGCTTGGTAAATGCTGAGTTTTTCCTTAGTTTTTTCCAAAAATACACCAGTAATACAATCAGAACCTTGCAAGTAGTGTTTGATGGAGTCACTAACATCTGCAGGTTTCTTTTTGCCTTGTTTGATTTTGTCATAGGTGTCTTTGTCAATGATTTTAGATTCAAGCAAGGAACTGGTCGGTACAGGTCCTCTGAAACCATCAAAGTTGTCCTGTCCCTTCATTTCTTTTTCATCCACTGTAGTGATCACAATTTTGATCAGTTTTTCGATAGTGATTTTTCCAGATCTATACTGCCGAATAAATTCAATCCTTTGTTCCTCTGTGAAATATTCAGAGTTGATAATCTCCCAAATGGTGATTATTCTTCCTTTAAAAGCTCCACTGTGCAACTCAACTGTAGCATGGCTCAAAGTCTCTTTAGTTTGCGCATCAGAAACTAGTTCTATTTCTTTTGACTTGACTGCCTTTTCAGATAGTGGAAGCAATGGAAGACCAGTCTGCTTATCAGTGGTGCATCTTTTCAGCAGTTCAGCATAAGTGACATTTTCTTGTGTGTTGGGGTCAATAAATACTGTACTGGAGTCTGATGGGCTGCTTAAGACTTGATTCATCTCCTCATTTAGGTAACCACGTTTATATGCAATATCTGGAGTGATGCGGTAACTTTTCTCAGGATCAATAATTCCTCCAGTTGCAAGCTGAGCTTCCAACAGACGGACACCTTGGTCTTTCTTAATAAGATCTTTTTGCATTGCTTCAAACAGGGATACAGTTTTTCCACTATATGGATCTTTGTAACCACAAACAGCTCTTTCTGCAGACAACAATTTCTCATGCAGCTCTGGGCCAACAACACCACTTTTGACTGCTTCATCAACTGTGAGCTTTTGGTTTTTCACTGGATCAATTATGAAGCCTGTTCCAGCCTGGGCCTCCAGAAGGTTTAGCGCAGGTTCTGTTCCAAGTAAGTCCTTCTTCATGGCTTCATAGAAAGACATCTTTTCAGAAGTTGACTCAATCTGCACTCCAGCAATACTGTGTGTCCCCTTTAGGGCCTTCTTGACAGGTTCAAGCTCAGACACATCTTTAAGAGTAGCTTTTCCGTTGTGCAGTTTGTTGAACAAATCTTTATTAATTACCTTTGCTTCCAGAAGTTCAGACGCTGGCACTGATGATCTCAAACCATCAAATGCAGGTTCCTTCTTGTTTTCCTTGTCTTCTACAACAGTTATTACGATTCTAATAATTTTTTCAACTGTAATTTTGCCTGTCTTGTATTGACGGATAAGATCCTTTCTCTGATCGTCAGTGAAGTACTCAGAGTTTATTACCTCCCAGATGGTGACAGTCTTTCCTTTGAATCTTCCAAATGGAACTGTTACATTTGCCTTACTTAATACATCTTTAGTTTCCTCATCAGTATATGTTCTTTCAATTTGGGCAGCATGTTCTGTGATTGGTAGTAATGGAATGCCTGTCTCAGGATCTGGTTTGCATCGCCCCAGTAGCTCGCAATAAGTAAGGCTATCCTGAGTGTTGGGATCAATGAATGTTTTTTTGTCGGCAGGAGGGCTGGACAGAATTTTGCTTAGATCAACATCAAGTTGACCTTGTGTGCATGCCATTTGGACTGGTACACGGTGGCTATTGACAGGATCAACTATCCCACCAGTTGCATATTGAGAATCAAGAAGTTTTGTGGCCTGGTCCTCTGCGATCAAACCTTTTTTCATTGCTTCAAACAGTGAAATTGTATCTCCAGTGAATGGATCTTTGAATCCTGTGGCGGCCCTTTCAGCCGATAACAACTTGGTGTGCAACTCAGGTCCAATCAAGGTATCCTTCACAGCTTCGCTTACAGAGAGTCTTCTGTTCTTAATGGGGTCAATTATATAACCAGATGCAGCTTGGGCTTCAAGAAGCATCATAGCTGTGCTTTGTGTAATCTTCTTGTCCTTCAAAGCTTGATAAATGCTCATTTTCTGGTTGGGTTCAACTATTACGCCGCCAATGCAATCTTTACCTTTTAGGCACATCTTCACCTTGTCATTCTTAGAAAGCTCTTGCACAGTTGTTTTTCCTTTCTTAAGCTTGTCAAATTCTTTTTTGCTGAGCACACCAATCTCATGAAGTCTGCTTGCAGGCACCTTCTCTCTGATTCCATCAAATGCCAGGGGTACATCTTTTTTCACACCATCCACTTCTGTAGAGCCATTTAGGACCTTCTTTGTTGTTTCTACCATTGTCATGTGAACTAACTCTTCTTCAGGGACTTTGTCAGTTTGAATTTCAATCTCCTTGGTGTGGGATGGCTTTTGTGAACTCTGAAGTTGCTGGAGTTTTTCTCGTAAGTTTTTGTTTTCCTCTGCCAGAAGTTTCTCTTGTTCAATTCTTTTCTTTTCAAGCTCTTTCATTTCTTTTTGCTTGGCATTCATCTCTTCCTCAGCATCCTTTTGCTTTTTGATAGCGGCATCCATGGCCGACTGCAGTTTCTTTCTCTCCTCCTCTAGTTGCTTTTTCTGACGCTCCTGTTCATCTTTAAGTGCTTCAGCCTTCTTCACTTCATCTTCAAATTGCTTCTCCAGCTTCTTTTTTTCTGCCTCAATGGCTTTCTCCTTCTTCAGCAGTGTCTCTTTTTCTGCAAAGAAAGTCTGCTGGAGGATAGTCTTTTCCTGCTGTAACTGTTCTTGTTGAACATTGGACATCTGTGATAAAACGGCATAAAAAAACAATAATTAATACAACGCATGACATGGAAATCGATGTATAAGGAAAAATATAACTGCACAAAATACAATATATGGAACAGATAATTTTGCATTTCAAGATGCAGTTATATTCTTTTTTATATAATTACTCATAACTTGCACCCGTTAGTGTACTATTTAATTAATCTCTGTTGTATGCTGTGATGTCATACTTATATAGTGTATTGTGTTTATTTGATTCTGTGGTTGCAATGATTTAATTTAAATGACAATTAAGTAAATGCACGTCTTAAAGTTTACCCACAAATGAAAACTCTGTCATCATGTACTCCTAACTTGCATTACATGCTTCTGCAAAATATTTCTTCACAAAATATTTTGAAGAATGTTTAAACTGTTTATGTCCATACAATGAAAGTCAAAGGGGTGAAAATAATAAACATTGCATGAGAAAAACAGATGGAATGAGAGTTAATGATGGAAGATTTCACTGTTACCTCAGAATCAAAATAATACAATACACTATATAAATATGACAACTTCACAGCATACTACAATATATATATTAATGAAAAGGTACACTAATATCTAACAGCTGAAATATATTTAGTTTGTTGTTGAATTAATAGGTAAATTATGGATTTTTTTGTTTGTTTTTACAATTACAACACATTATAGTGCCCAAGTTACAGACATTAGAAAGTAATAAAAAAATAAATAGTGATACCAACAATGTGCAAACATAGGCTGCACAACATAATTGCAAACTAAATAAAGACACTGTAGTGTTAAAGGGGACCAGAACATCTTTGTTCATGACAATTGCAGGCTTTGTTATCACTGTCACTGGCAACATGCAATGTACATGAACAAAGGTTCAGAAGTTTTATAAAACTGTTAATTGTTAATTAAGGTGTTTAAGGCTAATATATAAAACACTAGACTGCAGTACTACAACATTACACAATACCTCTTTTGATTGTTTTTGTAAGTCAGCAGCCTCTTTTTTCAATTTCTCCTTTTCTTTCTCAAGCTCTGCAATTGCTTTATGCAGATCATCAGCCTCTTTTTTGCTCTGCAGTCTTTGTACTTCCAGTATCTCAACAACAGTGTGTTTTTCTGAAGTGTGTTTTTCAGTCTCTAGGAGACGGTTTTTGATATCATCTGCTTGTTTCTTGAATTTGTTGGCTTCCTCCTCCGCTTTTGACTGAGCATCACTTAGCTGGGTCACCTTGATCTTTAGTTTCTCAGCTTCTGCGGTAATCTCCAATTGACGCTTGCGTTCAGCCTCTAAAGATTTCTGGAAACCTTCAGTCTCCTGCTCCAGACGCTTCTGCATCTCCTTTTTGGCCTCTAACAGCTTTTGAGCCTCTACCTGTGCCTGATCTTTCTGTTTCTGGAGCTTTTCGGCTTCAGCCTTCAGTTTTGTAGCCTCCAGAATGGCCTGCTTTTTCTCTTCCAGCATCTTATCAGCCAGTTCCCTCTGTTTGGCGAGATCTGTCTCTGCAATTTGTCGTAATCTTGCAGCTTCTTGAGCCTCAATGTTGAGCCGTGCTGCCTCCTCTGCCAATTTTTTCATGTTCTCAGCCTCTTCCTCAAGGAGTTTCTTTGTGTTATCTTTATCTTTCTTCATAAGCTCTTGGTTTTGCTTTTCAATTTTAAGTTTCAGTTTTAGTAAGTCCTCCATCTGAATCTTGACTTTAGAGAGCTCGTCCTCTACTTGAGCCTTCTGCTTTATAGCATCACTGACCTCTTGTTTGAGTCGCTTAAGTTCATCGTCAAGGATAGATTTCTGTTTGTCGGTCTCATCAAGTTGCAATTTAACTTTCACTAACTCCTCCTCAACCGAAGACTTCTGCTTCAGGGTCTTTTCTGCAAGCTTTTTGTACTTGCCCATTTCAGCATCAGCCTCTTGTTTTTGTTTTAAAGCAGCAGCCTCTGCCTCAGCCCGTCTGGAAGCTTCTTTTTCAGCTTCCTTCCTCAGTTTTTCAGCATCTTCCTGTGCTTTGGCCTGTTTGGCAGCTTCAGCCTCAGCTGCCTGCTTTTGACGTTCAGCTTCCTCTGCTTTCTTCTGCAACAGGGCAGCCTCTTTCTCAGCCTTATCTTTAGCCTTTGCTGCATCTTGCGCCAGTTTCTTTGCTTTGTCAAACTCTTCCTTGAGTTTATCCTGCACCATGCTGTCTTTATTTTGCTGGAGAAGAACATCTTGGGCTTTCTGCTCAGCAGCAGAGCACTTCTGTGCAGCCTCTTTGACTAAAATGATCTGTCTCTCTGCTTCTTTCTCTGCAGTCTCTTTCTGTTTTTTGGCATCTTCTGCTTTCTTTATAAGACGCTCAACCTCCTCTTGAGCAGCTTTGTGTTGTCTTGCCGCCTCCTCTTCTGCAGCTTGGATTTTTTTCACCTTGGCCTCCGCCTCTTTCCTTTTTTTCTCCTCTTCCAAAGCAAGTTTTCTGAATTTCTCTGCCTCTTCCTCTGCCTTTGCTTTGCTCTGCTGTGTCTCCTCTGCGATGCCCTTTAGTTTGTTAAGCTCAAGTTCAAGGTCCTTTTTGCCAGTTGAAGCCTTTTCGAAATTGAGTTTGAGAATGTGGATCTCCTCCTCCACCACTTTCCTCTGCTTTAAGGTTTCTTCTACTATTGTCTTTTGCCTGTCGAGCTCAGTGTCTGAAGACTTTTTGAGCAGATCAATCTTTTCTGCAATTGCTTGCTTATGCTGAGCCGCTTGATCTTCAAGAACTTTCCTCTGGTAGGCCTCTTCTTCAGCTTGTCTCTTTAAACGGTCATTTTCAGCCTCCTTCTCTTTCAAAGCAATCTCAGCTTCAGTTTTTAGACGAGTTGCTTCGTTGATAGCTGCTAGTTTTTCTTTGAGGATCTTCTCAGCTTCTGCTCTCTGACGGGCAGCTTCTTCTTCTGCAATCTGCCTCTGTTTCTTTGCTTCTTCTACAACTGACCTCAATTTAGTTGCTTCCTCTGCCAGTTCTCTCATCTTGGCAGCCTCAGATTCAAGTAGTTGTTTGCTCTTTTCAGTGTTTGACATAGACTCTTTCTCAGCTTTGGATTTTACCTTTAGTAGAACTTCCATCTCCTTTCTAACTTTGACCAGTTCCTCTTCAAGCTCCTTCTTCTGTTTAACAGCAGCATTGACATCATTTTTGAGACGCTGGAGCTCATCATCCAAGACAGTTCTCTGTTGATCAGCATGCTCAAAATCTGCTCTTAACCTAATAAGCTCTTGCTCTGCTGCAAGCTTCTGTTTAGCTGTTTCTTCAGCCATCTTCCTTTGGTTCTCCAGTTCTTTCTCTGCAATCTCTTTCTGCTTAAGGGCAGCCTCCTCAGCTTTTCCTCTCTTCTTTGCCTCCCGTTTGGCTTCCTCCTTCTGTTTCTCCGCTTCCTCCTGAGCTGCAGTTTTCTTATTGGCCTCTTCTTCTGCCTGGAGCCGGAGCCGGAGAGCTTCATTAGCCTTCTGTCTCCATGTTTCTAGCTCCTTCTCTGCCTGCCCTCTTGCCTTATCTGCTTCAGCTTGCTGCTTTTTGAGATGTTCTGCCTCCTCTTGTAGTTGAATGACCATCACCTGCTCATGTTTAAGTGATTCTTCCAGTTTTGCTGTCAATGATAATTGTTTACTCTCAAGCTGAGTGGCTGCAGTCTTCTTAGCCACCTCCTCCACCACTTGAATCTGTCTCTGCTTTTCCAGCTCTGCTTGCTTCATGTGCCTCTCAGCTTCCTCAGCTTGAAGCTTGAACTTCTCAAGATCCTCAAGGGCCCTCTTCTTCTCTTTGGCAGCCTCCTTTTCTGCCTCTGATTTCAGTTTAAGCTCCTCTTCTGCCTGGCGTTTCTTCTGAGTCTCTTCAGCAACTTGCTTCCGAAGCTTCTCTGCCTCATCCTGTGCTGCCTTTCGAAGTTTTTCAGCATCTGAAGCTTTATCCCTGAGCTGGTGAAGCTCTGTTTCAGCAGTGTTTTTTTGTTTCATCGTCGTCTCTAGCTGGAGTCGGATTATACGGATTTCTTCTTCAATTCTGGTGCGGCTTTGGAGGGCTTCTTCTACCAGTTGAGTCTTAGACTTGATTTCCTGGTCAGAAAGGCTTTTGAGCTCATGAAGCTCTCGCTGGATATTGTGCTTCTGTTTCTCAGCATCGACAGCGACGTCCTGTCGTTTGCTG
This sequence comes from Gobio gobio, assembly GCF_949357685.1. Taxonomy (NCBI): domain Eukaryota; kingdom Metazoa; phylum Chordata; class Actinopteri; order Cypriniformes; family Gobionidae; genus Gobio; species Gobio gobio. Next base: position 37,319,201 of record NC_137104.1, read on the forward strand.
ACTTCGTCTTTCATCATCGTCTTCAGCTCATTTGCCTCTTGTTCTGCTTTAGCAATAGCCTTTACGTGAGATTCAGCTAACTGCCTTTGCTTTTCTAGCTCGGCCTGCATCTCGGCCAGCTTTTTTCTATCTTCTTCCTTAAGTTTTTCAGCAGCTTTCTGTATTAGTGGGGTAAATATTAGGGGAAATAGAAACAAAGTTAAGCATTTAAGAGTTAGATATTATGAGTGCATGTACGTACATGCAAATGTAAGTACATGGACAAAGTTACAGGGAGTTATGCTAAATAGTTATGCTAAATAGAAAATAACTTATGTAGTTACAGAAGATTTATTAAGGATAATATAAAGTCACAATGTATGGTACACAAAATGAGACACAATCACTTCACAAAACACCACTACAGCTGGAATATCGAATGGCTTCATGCTAATGAGGTGTTTTCACTGTATATGGCTACTTTTTGTTAAATTAATAAAAATTTTAACTAAATTTAAATTTTAAAACTCTACCCTGTAATTTTGAAGGCTAAAGAGTTGTGTTTTTTAATATTTCACATCAGAGTGAAAAGGATTACAGAAGGTGTTTAGGATTCCCTTTTGAACAAAATATGGAAATTGAACCTTTTAATAAATTAACCTGTACATAAATTACTATTGTAAAGGATCAATGAATAAACAAGTATTTGATGTACAGTATATTTGTGGTATTTTAATGCCTACAACAGAACAGCTTAGTGATGCAGCAAAGAAAGAATGAGAATAATTAAATAATGCTTAAATAATGCTGGATCATTTGTGGGTTGGGGGGGAGAAAAGCAGGTCTGATGAATGCCAAAGTGTAGATTTTGACATGGATGAACATACATTTTTGTGGACAATTTACCTCTTTAGCGCCCACACAAGACAAACATTCATCATGATAAAGCACTGGCAAGCAGTTTAGAGAAGCAAACAAGAAAATAAAGGTTAGAAAGGAAAATGGAAACCAAAATTGTGCAGAAAACAACTACAGAAGAAGGGGTGACAGTCAGACTGAAGCATACTCAGAGGGAAAATCAACAACTAGAGCACAAAGGAATGATGGGTAAGAATGCGGCTATCTTTTTTTACAAAAGCAGCAGATAGAATCCAACCAGGAAATTAAACAATGGAAATCAGGAAATCCAACCAGGAAATTAAACAATGTGGCATCACTAATAAGAGATATTAAAACACCTCCATAGTAGTAAAAACATAATGAAAGACATACATTGTGAAAGAAATGGAATGTGCTGCACCACTAGCATTAATATTACTGAAGACCTAGGTGAGCAGCTTTATCGGTTACATTTTTGATTTCCAGAACTTTAACCTCTAGCACATGGCCAAAAATAGCATATTTAAACTTTGTCTCCACTATTGTGTCACTCTTTGATAACTGAAATGTAACTGTGTCTCATATGCTTTCTACAGTGAAATAAATACATATTTCATCTGTCCATACATCCACAAATTAAACGACAATAGGGTCAAGTTAGTAAGTTAAAGTGCTAGTGTACTAATAGGACTTTATGTTTTGACACTTACCACCTCATCCTGTAGGCGGCGCTGTGTCTCAATGATGAATTTAATATACTGTGTCGAAAGAGTCATCAGCTCACTGTAGCGTGTTCTCAGAGTCACATACTGAAAGATATTTTTAAAGTTACTTGGCATGTCAAATAAAATCAAGAAATAAAAGCCCAAGCATAACAGTATAAGTTATGCATACAGTATGTAAATGAATGCATTGCAGATTAAGAGTCAAAGACAGGTGGATATCAGATATCAAGGGTACCTCTTGGATGATGTCATCAGATGCAGACTCCATTTTGGTCTTCTTCAGAGGGGAAGCGATGGGCTCCACGTGAGCTTTATAAGTCACCAGCTGGAGCTCATAATCCTGGATGAGAATATTCAGTCAGAGCGCTACTCATAAATCATTTGGATTTGAGTAAAATATGTATGCTGCAGCATTCATACATACTTTTATGGCATCGATGTATGCTTTAGCATATTTATGGCACTCATCCACCTTGTCCTTGTTCTTCTCAATCTCCTCAAGTAGTTTCTGTACAAAGGATGGACATGACATAAATAAAAATATCAATTACATGATTTTCTAACAAAATATGATATTATATTCATTATATAAAGCATTGAGAACAGAACATTTATTAAAACCCTGCATTTCGGATGGATGGATGGATGGATGGATACGTAGATAGATAGATAGATAGATAGATAGATAGATAGATAGATAGATAGATAGATAGATAGATAGATAGATAGATAGATAGATACCTTCTCCTGGGTCAGCTGCTCTTGAAGGGCTTTGCTGTCAATGGGCACAGCATGGAGCTGGTCCTGCCTCTGCTTGGCATCAGCTGTCCAGCGGATGAGCCAGTCACAGCTCTGTCTGTAGGCCTGCATCTGCCTGCTCAGAAGGTCAAGTTCTCGCTGCCTCAGCTCAATCTGAGCGAACACAGCCTGCCAGCGGTCCTTCAGGTTTCCCACCAGCTGCCTGTAGTGCTCCAGCTCTATGTCCCGTTCACTGTGCAGCTGAGAAATACGGTCGGTCACCGCTGTAGCTCTCTGAAGCTCCTCTTCCAGGCGGTCAAAAGTGGCTTGATTTCCCTCCGCTTCTGAGCGCAGTTTCTAGAGTAAAGAAAGAAGGAAAGAACATGTTTGTGAGGTCATGTACGATCTGAAAAACAATTTCAATCAATTCTATGCATAATTGGGTTATTGTGGGAGAGACAATGCACCTGAAGCTGTGTTTGATTGGCCTCAATCTCTTTCTCATTAACAGGAACTTTATTCACATCCCGCAACTGGTTCTCATATTTGTTGAGAATGTCTTCTGCTCCTTGTTGGCTGCGGATTACCATGTCAATGGTCTTCAGCCTTTATGGACAAAAGAATAGGATCAGCATCATTTTATATGGAAAGGACAAAAAGATGAAATTCTTGCACGAAAAAAAAAAGACCTCACGTTGTGTCAATCACGTTTACACACTGCCTCCGAAACTTTTGTCCGTCATAAAAAATCGGATCAGGTTAGATTTTCTGCGTTTTTCGCATACGTAGCAAGCATTTTGAGAGGTGTTTTGACAATTCAGAGCCACCGTACAAGCAAACGCCGCATCTGCCAAGTTGATTCACTTAATCTTGCAGCACAAAGCACAGTATGACAAACAAAGTTGAATGACAAACTGTACTACAAACAAAATTGGTGGTCAAAATCATTGGCTCCAGTATCACTAGCAAAGCATCAAATTGAGCCACAGACATCCTGAAGTAAACTTTGAATCGCTCGGGATAATCCGCAGCTCCAGGGGTGGAACTCTCCTTCCTCTCTACGCAATCTCAGGATTGGATGGACCCATTATTTAATCTTTCTTTTTCTCTTTTTGAAAAGAAAGAGAATAACAAAATCATCCTCACTGCTTGAAGAATCCGTTTTTTATTGTTTTGCGAATTTTTCGCAACAGATTAATTAATATGCATTGGACTCAGTGCGCAACAAATGCGTGTGACAAATTCGTCACAAATTTTTAGGATGACTAATATTACAATTTTGGACTCGGTGTGCAAGGACCTTTAATGTGGAAAAGTAAAAAAAAATATTCTATAGGATACTACTTCATCTAAATAAGTTCAAAAATTTGGGGTCAGTAATATATATTTTTTATTCTGGAAGGTTGCATTAAAGGTGAACTATGTAGGATTTTTGCAGTAAAACATCCAGAAATCACTAGGCCAGTGTTATATATTTTGTTCAGTTGAGTACTTAGAATATCCCAAATGTTTTCAACTATTTGTTAATCGTGAGAAAATTGCTATTTTAACCAAGGAGCCAGGACGTGTGAGCTATGCGTTTGAGGGAGTCGCCTGTCGATTGCGTCATATCTGCGTCACCCTCGGTCTCCGGTTTTATTCAGTGAAACACTTTACTCTCACTGCATTGTGAACAAGTGTCATAGCAGCCGCTGAGCGAACGTCATAACTTCCTTTTCAACACACTCAGATATATCTAATACGATAAACAGAGCTGCGTTACCTCACACTCAGCACTGGAGAAGAGGAAGTGCCGCCGGCAACTGTGTCATAATAAAAGTCCCGCCGGCGACTATGCCATAATAACAGTCCCGCTCTTCAATCACTCCTGCGGCCTTGCTCAGCTCCACAACACTCGGTCCTGCTCTGCTTCACTACAGTAATGTTAATAATCGCATCCATGAACATGATTTCTGCCCGAGTCCTATCCTGACTGTTTTCCACCGGCTGTGAGGTGAAGACCACATGTCCCGAGGTTCTGCGCTCAAACGTGGCGTCATCAAACTACGCCTTTGTTTTGAACAGGCGACCTCTAGTGGACGGAAAAGTTACATAGTGTAGCTTTAAATTGAAAGTGACAAGAATTACAAAAATGCTATTTCTATTGACTTTCTTTTAACTTCTAATCATTAAATAATCCTGTAAAAAGTGTCACGTGATGCTAACGAACGACTGGACTAACGGCTACTGAAAATTCAGCATTGTCATCACAGGAATAAATTACATTTTAAAACATATTAAAATAGAAAACAGTTATTTTAAATTGTAATAATACTTCACATTATTACTGTTTTTACTTATTGTTGATCAAATAAAGGCCTTGGTGAGCATAAGAGACTTCTTAAAAAAAAATTTGAAACAGCTTTCCTAAGCCAAACTGAAGAATGGTAGTGTATATATGTAGCCTAGAAATCTAGACGCACTCTAGCGGCAGCAAATCTAATTTGCAGCCAGGGTAGTCTAGCAACTCTCCGTTGGCTTGCGAGCTGGAAAAACCAAACTCTGGTCAGGCCAATCACATCGTGTATAGAGTCGGTGGGCAGGCTTAACATAATGACGACAGAGTTGCGGCGGTTCGACGTACTTGTAAACAAAGAAGCTGGCGAACAGCGGTCTTTCGAATTGGCTTTGGCCGCGACTCAGGAAGACTTGTTGTTAAGCTTTTCTTTGAGAAAAGAACAAAGAACGGCACTGAAGTCATTCTTAAAGGGGCTATATGCAACTTTTTCCCCAAAATAAACGTAACAATAGCATTTTTATTTGACCTTTTATGACTCAAACATCTCCTGATGAGCATACTGACACCTTGTCTGCTCACAGTGGGTGCACCTATAAGCCTGTATCCTATTTTTCCTATTTTCTGTCGGGTCGTTTTTTTCCCGCGCTGTCTGGGGATGTGACGTCACCACTGCTGCGAGAGCGAGCAGAAAATAAGAGCAGTTCTGTTTTTTGGCCGAAGGTGTCAGTCGCGAGTTTAAATTTCAGAAAAACGCATATAGCCCCTTTAAGAAAGGAAGATGTGTTCGGAATTTTGCCGACCGAATACGGCGAAAGTTTAATCGCCTATCAACTAGCTCCGCTTCACCTTCTTCGTTGTTCTGGTTGGTTGTAGCGCTATCCTATTGCGTGCAGAGGGAATTTGAAAGACAACCTGCCAATGGTGAGTTCCCAGACCCAACATCTTGATGTGGGCCTGGCTTGTCAGGCTAGTATATATGTATAAAAAAATTAAACTCACTTGTCGAGATACACAGAGGAAAGACTGTAGACGTGCTCCATTTTTTTCTGGGTGATGTCTATTTCTGAGCGCAGGACAGGGGCTGAACTGGACTGCTGAGATGTGGCCAGCACTGCTTCACTCTTCTCCACCATCTTATCCAGGTCTTTCTTTATACCCTCCAACTCAGTCTGCACTTTCTATAGGACGAGGTAAGAATACACAAATATTTAGTCAGGTTAATATTTTTAATGATTGCAGTAGACATGCACAGGCTCTTGATGTGATATAGATACATTTGAAGGCATTTCTTCATACAAACAGGTATAATGTATATTAATGCAGTGTTTCTGCAGACCTTCTGTTCAGTGGCTCTCTGTGCACAGGCTTTGAGAGGCTCCTTGTCTACCATCTGTCTGAGGCGGTTCACGGTGCGCTTCTCACAGCCTTCCAGTCTCAATCTCAGGTCTTTTATCTGGGTGATGTAACTCTTGCACACTGACTCATCCTGTTCCCCTAAAAAAATGACATACTTTGTGTTAAAAACACTGCAAAATATTGGAAAAATACAAATAACAAAGCAAAAGCACAGATCATTAATCTATGCATTATCCATACTATATTTATAGGCACATGAAATCGAGCTTGCATAGCTATAGAAGCATTTGCATTCAAGTACTTTCATCAAGAATGTTTCAGGCCTTAAAGATCAAGTAAATCAGTTCATTTGCACACTATTAAGTGAGTACACTGCATTTCAAGAAGTGAGAAAATCTGTGGATATGAATTAAAAACATGCTTAAAACCCCTGGAGTCAATGTGGATTAGAGCAAAATGCACATGAAAGTATGAAACAAACAATGACATGGACAAATCATTTACAGTTTGTTAAAAAATCCACTCTCTGATCTTTACCCAATTCGCTGCCCTTTCGGATGAGAACAGGTTCTGAAAAATAAGTCTCAGTCATAATGGGGGTTGGATGGAATCTTGAAATCCCTACAAGTGAAAAATGCCTTTGTGTTGCATCAAGCATGCAGAAAAACCTGTAGCCGTGATCAGGGAAAGAAGGTCTTAAAACAGGGTTGTTGCTGGGGCCAAGATGGCTTCGTCTTTGTGCAAGTTCACTGAACAGTGAAAGTGATGAATGATTTCTATACATCTGAACAAACCACCCGGCCTAATCTGACACCCACCTTGTTCAACGGAGCGTAGCAGGTTATCATAATGTTGAGTGGCTTTGGTGTAACTGTTCTCAGCTTGCAAGCGATCATCAGCACCGAAGAGCTCAGAATCCTGACTGTCACGGATGAAGGCCTGATAGTGCTGCTCCAGGTTCTTCAGGGTCAGTCGATATTCCTCGACTCTCAGAGTCTTGAACTACACAAAATTAGAGAACAGAATATGTCACCTAATTACTATTCAAGAGTAGGTTTATAAGGTTTATAATGTAACTCTTCAGTTTGTACGCCTCTGCATGCAATTAAATAATACATAATAATGAGTTATTTAAAGTGATGTATGATATATCAGATTTGTATCAGTTATCAGCTAATATTAGAGGTTATATTTACCGTAGCAATCATATTAGACATATATTGGCCGATACAGAATATTTGAATGTTTTTACATTTAGACATTTGTGGCATCTAATACTCAATTAAAGGTGCACTGTGTACATTTTAGCGTAGAGCAGTTTGTCCGTTTAGGGCTACTGTAGAAACATGACGGCGCAAAATGGTGACTTTACTGTAAGCAGACCCGCGGTGTATGTAGATAGAAATGGCTCATTCTAAGGTAATAAAAACATAACGGTTCATTATGCAAGGTCTTAATACACCACTCAAAGCATAGTTATGTATATTATATTGCATTTCTGTCAATAGATCATCATAAATATTACACACTGCATCTTTAAAGGTAAAGTTAGGAAACATTGGCAATCATTTCATAGCACTGAACTGTAAGCTTCAGCAAAACTCAAAATGATGCACTACCTTTTAAAAGTTTGGGATTTTTTATGTTTTTGAAAGAAGTCTCTTATGCTCACCAAGGCTGCATTTATTACATCAAAAATACAGCATAAATAGTGATATTGTGAAATATTATTCCAATTCAAAATAACAGTTTTCCCATTCCATTACTCCATTTTTCAGGGTCACATGATCCTTCATAAATTATTCTAATATGCTGATTAGGTGCTTTCTAAAAAGGGTGTGTGTGCTAGTTACCATGATAAAATTCCAGGAGTTGATAAGCAGGATGTCTCGCATGTAGTACTGCCAGGACAGCAGGCTCTTCATATCAACATGCAGCCTTTGCCACAGAACCATCAGCCTCTGCTGACTCGCATCCAAACTAGGTTAAAAACAAAGCCAAAGATAAGGCGCCAGAGCCATAAGCACGATCAGAACAATTTGGTTGACTTTGCAACATTTGCTGATATAAATCACAACAAAACCACACATCTTATCTCCCAGATGTCAAAAACAGAGATAAAAGTATGTGGAATCTGAATGTGCTGCCAATTGAAGGAAGGGAAGTCAAATGAGGTTAGCCTTGTGCATTGATATTAGGTTGTACTGTGTTACCTAGAGCTGATATCCACAGCTTCTTTGTTGGTGGGAGGTACAATGAAACAGATGGACGGTACTGTTGATTCATTTCCACTGGAGTTTCGCACTTTCCAATTGTACGGTTGGGAGTTGTTCACCAGGGCACACTCATCTCCTTTGTGTACCGTGATCTGGGCCCAAAAATTGAAGGATGTTAATTACGAAGTTTGAAGTGATTAATATGGATTACATTTTGTATTTGATAAGTGCAGTGACTAAGGGCAAGAACAAGCTAATGGGTGAGGCTGATTGCTGAGCCTGTGTAATAGCAAGATATTCATGCTAGATCACAAATTACACCCATGGTGAGCATGATCACACATGTGACTTCTATATTCGCCATTCATCCCCAGGGGGACTGGGATATAGAAAGCAAATAAACACATGGTTCAAAACGTTGTTTGTGTGTTCTGAATTGAGCACTTAGGAATAATTCAGTTATTTTATATTACCCATGTACACAAGAAAACAAGTGACAGGGTGTATCTGCTTTACCTCCATTTGTTTGAAGTCACAAACAGCCTGAATGGGTAATTTGCCCTTGACGGGGTGAGCGGTGTTCCTCGGCTTCAGCTGGATAACGGTCTTGGCTCTCCGGTTGAGACCCTCCAGGTGTGTCTTGAATTCATTTAGCTGTTCTTTTTCCTCCTGATGGCCAGAGAGACACATTTGCACATGTATGTATTACATATGTATGTATGAATATGTATCTAAAAGTTTAGATACACCTTGCAGAATCGGCTAAATGTTAATTATTTTAACAAAATAAGAGGCATAATACAAAATTCAGGTTATTTTTTATTTAGAACTGTCCTGAATAAGATATTTTACATATAGCCCACAAGACAAAATAAAATAAACAAAGTTTTAACCCCCGGCTCTTAATGCGTCGTGTTTGCTTCTGGAGCATCAGTGAATGTTTGAAACTTTTCCCCCAAAAGATAATTTAAAGTCATTATTGTGTTAAATAAGAGAAGCATCAATTAGACATTACAAAAAGTAGCTTTAGAATTGTTTATTTTATTCAACATAGAATTTATTACACATAATAAACTTTTAGGCTTCAATGACCAATGATGACAGAATTTAAATTTTTAATGGGTTTTTTATTAATATGGAAATATGAAATACATTTTTTTAATGAAATTATACTGTAAATAAGAAACTAAAACTCCTAAAAGGTGGCGGTACATGTCTAAATGAGTAAGTCATTGAGTCATTAATTCATTCGATTCATTCAAACGGCTGATTCATTCAGGAATTAAGCAAATGGCTGTGTTCGAAATTGCTCCTATACCCTCATTCACTTTTCCCTACCTACATTACTCCACTAATATAGTCCAATTGAAGGAGTGAATGAAGCAAGTGAGTGAATTCGGACACTCAATGCGCCGGAAGGGCTACCGCTTTTGCATAGTTTGTACTTGCTGTTTAATAATCATTTGAAACTAAGCAAACTGCCAGCTCCAGGAGTAATGATGATTCAGCTGTGGGCGCCATCTTCTGGAGAGACGCAGGAATTAATTCGCCGTCACAGTGCATTATAGTTATTCTCTGGCCATTGAGCGTACATCGGTTGTACACTCGTTATTGTGGTGCATTGTGGGATTGAATGAGTGCACTCAATAACATCCACTAGCGTTTCGGACATCACTACAGTAAATAGTACCCTTTTTCAGAGTATAGGGGGCGATTTCGGACAGTCTTTTTTTTTTGAGAGCCATTGAATTATTGGTTCACCCGGTTCATCCGCTTAAACGTGGTTTCATTTTGAAACGAAGCACCGCTGCGTGTTACTCAGAGACGCACAACAGTTCTGCTCTGGCTTTACAGGTAATATTTCCATTGGCAAAATTGAGCAAAATCACTCATTACAGTTTCTAAAATATAACAAAATATTAACTTCTTATTTATTGAACTGTTGAATAAAATCAAGATCACATTTGCACTCGTGCTATTGGGGACAAAAACACCACTCCTGTGATCACCGTCACTTCACCGCTAGTCTCGCATAGCCAGACCATCAGACTGACCGCAGAAGGTCTGGACTCTATCGCAGCTTTCATTGGTCAAGGATCACCCAAGAGGACGTTTGACTGACATGAAACGCAACCAATCACAGTTCGCTTGTTCCACGTCATGTTTAGGGCGTGGAAATGTAAAGTCAATGTCCCTGCAACAACTGGCGTGCATCTATAAATTATTCATTCAAGAATGTTGTGCAAGTTTACAGCAATTAGCCACGAACTTCACATACTTTTAAAAATCCAACGTTTAGTTGATTCTGGTTGGCACTCATTGTCACAGTTGTAAACACTACAACGTTCTTCTTCCAAAAGGGAGTTTGGTGTCATAGCATTTGTTTCTAGGCGGCCCGTTAAAGAACGCAACACACTTGTCTCGCAGACATCCTGTAGAATTAAACCAATCAAATTACGACTTCGAAACTCTTGAATTGTTTCCAGATAAGTGTGCCATATGCATCAGACGTTCAGCCAATGGTCCATGGGCGTCATTCACCGCCATTCATAGCCTCATGGGATAGTAAAGTGTCCATCAAATGCGCAAAATCTCACCAGAAGTAGTTGGTCATGTGGGTTATTTTCAACCTATTCTTTTTAGAATACTATGCATTCTGACATACTACTCTTTTGGCATACACATGCTATATAGTAGGGAAGTTTTTGATTTCAGATGGTCTCAAGGAAAATTAATGGTCAAATAAAAGGCTCATTAAAATCATGTACATTTTGGCGTATACAGGGTTGTAAAATTTCACTCATATTAACACCCACCACTGCATCTTGTAGCAGATCCTCTAGCCGTGTAACTGTGATTGAGCGGTCACACACATATTTCTTCTTCATTGCGTCCTCCATCTTCTTCATCCTTTCTTCAGCCTCTTTAACATCTGAGAAGAACTGTAGAACAGAAGGTTTGGAGATGAAACTAATTCTGATGAAGTAAATCTATTTGGCTGTCTACGTGGATGTGAACTGCGAACCACTGTTTACAAGCATAAGTGTTTGTTGTATGTACCTGGAAGTAGGCTGTGTTTTCTTTCAGATGAGTTTCAATGCAACAGCACAGCTGAAGGATCCAGCTCCACTGAGTCTGAAGAGCTGCAGTGAAAGCCTACAGAGGAACAGATAACATTTTACAAACAGTTGGAGTTGCATACATCAAGATTAGAAAAGTGGAAATATAGTGTCTAATGTGTGTTTAATAATAAAGTGTTTATCGCTTAGGGTTAAGGGTAGGTTTATGGAGGGCTTTATTGTTCCAATAAGGTGGCATCCATTTAATAATTTTACTAAATATAATCATTTACACTCTATACTATTATTGCATACCATTAAATGTACAACAACACTGAGGTGCAAATAGTATCTGACACTATTTATGAATATAAATATAATCTAACTACTTTTTACACTTATTGCAAAGAAAAACTGCTATTTTTACATAGTGAAAATAGTGATAGATTCTATTTACACTTAGTGTAAATAGAATCTATTGCTATTTAAACAGTGTATATAGCCGCAATCTGCATCTATTACATTTATAGTGCTTTGTAGAATAGAAATAGTTTCAAAGCAGCTTCACAATAATAAACAGGAAAGTAACAGAATTAAGGATGCAACTTCATCAAATATGACAAGTTCCAATTTTTCCTGTAAAGCAGCATTATTCAGCTAAATTCAGTTCAGTGATGATTTACTTCAGTTCAATAACTGTGTAAAATTTATTTATTATGAAACAAGTTCATTTCAGCTATAAGGAGCTCTACAGAAGACAATACTTTCATTATTCAGCTCAGGTTTTGTTTTCATCTGATAGTGTCAGTGTAGTTAAATCAGTAATATATTATTGGATATTAGGTGTGTCCAGTTAAGCAAGCCTAAGGCAAACAAATAAATAAAATATGAAATGCAAAATATTGTACCTCAACAGTCTTCCTGGCAGGATGGCCATCTTTCAACAGTTTGTCTCCGGTCACCTGGACATTGTTCACTCTCTTCTCTCTCAGCTCAAGATCTCGCATCAAACCCTACAAGACAGCACAGCAGCATCCACTGTCAATCTCAAGTGCAATAAAATTATTTCAGAGGGTTTTCTACAATTAAAACATGAATATGATTCCACCTGCAAATTTAGTGCAGGTGGAATCATGTTCAAAAGTGTTAGTGGCCTTACAGAATAGTTGTCCTTCTTGGCGGTCATGTTGGAGTTTCGGTCACTCCAATCGTAGTTCACTTCCTCCTCTTCTTTTTCGTTCAGCCACATCAGCTCTTTTGTGGCGGCCACAACAAAAGCGTGCAGCTGATCTAGACTCCGCAGGCGTGACTTGGACGAGTTCTGAGGAGGAACAACAACAAAAATTAACCAACTAATAAATGAGCTAATTCTATTTCATCAGGCTTTGTATGTTATTGGGTTTGATAGATATTTTAGGATCGATAATTAAGATTCAACAAAGTGATCAGTGTGTATAAGTACCAGCAGTTTGGCATATTGAAGGTCCAGTTTGCCCAAGTATTCTCGATAGGCTCCCTTACTGACTGGAGTCAACTGATTCTGAGAGGAGAGAAAATTATGTTGGTTTTTCATATAAAATTAATTGCAGTCTTAGCCATTTTTAAGTTTATTAAACAATGTGAATTATTAATACTGTTTAAAAATAGAATGTATGATTTATTGAGAATGGTATTGTTTGTACTCTAGTATCCAGTATGTATCATTTATATATAAACTGATCATTAATATATAAAAATGATTTATATATAAAAAATCATATTATATATGTCATTTATATATATATAAACATCTTACAGATACAGTAGCATAACATAACATAACATAACAACCACAAAATTACGGTGCAAGTTGACCTCGGGGAACACAATACATGCTACAAAAGTGTACAATGGCCAATTTTAAGACTAACAGGATAAAGTACTACAGAACAAATGAAATTCAAAAGCTTTATTGTCAATCTCCATAGCGGTAGAAAATTGTCTTTAGATAAAGACTCGACAAACAATACAAGAAATAACCACACAACAATAAAAAAAAAAAATGATGAGTGATTTATACACAACTATCAGAATGTCCTTTTCAATATTAAAACTCCTCAGTTTCCTCAGTAAGCCTAGACGTAAGCCTAGACTGTCTGAATGCTTATCAAATGAAAACTGGGAGTCAATCTCTGTATCCAGGTAGTTAAAACTCTGTACCCAGGTATTTGCCTATTTGTAAATTATGCTTTAAATTACCTCATCAGCCCGTGCACGGTCAATCTTGTATTTGAATTCCTCGATGGACTGATGAAGGCCACGATGGCTACCGAGTTGAGACTCCACAGAGGGCAGATCTTCACCCCACTCTCCCCCATCAATGCGCCTCTGGTTCTCCTCCACCCAGGACAGGAGGTCCTGAATGTACTTGAGAGTAACTTCGTCGAGCTCAGGTCTAATGCGCTGTGGAGACTGCTGTAGTGTTTGGACGTGGGAGATTTGGGTCATGGGCATCTGGGTCATGGGCACCTGCGACATCGTCACGCCAGACTTCAGACGCAGATTAAACTCACTGCGCAGGTTAACCAGACGCTCATGGAGACGGTACACCCTGAAAGAGCCAAGAGAGGACAGTTACAGATGCTGTTACAAAGCTGTAATGAAAAACATAATATAAATAGTTTTTAATACATATTTTTTGTAAAGCATTAGTGCAGATTTAACTTTCTTTAAAAAACGAAACATTTTCCAGTATATTTTTCCTATATAAATAAAGTACAGCATTAATATTTTTGGTTGATGAGTATTGCATTCAAACCTGAAGATTAGTACTGAGCAAAAACAATAAAGTTGTAACTGTATTTCTTTAGGTTATGACAGTAGAATATCATACTAACCGCCTGTACATCTGTTCTGCCTGTAGGTGGCGCCCATCTTTAAGTAATTGCACATCATTGAAAAGGTATCGAATCATGTTTTCAGCCTTGTTCAGATCTGCCTCTATCTCAGACGCGTGCTGGATTGGCTTTCCCGCACTCAGCAGACGCATGTCCTGCAATAAAAGCAAAGTTAAATTAAAGCAATTTGCTTACAAATACTGCAGGTTTATCTTCTCAAAAGCTTTTGGATATTTGGATTCAAATAAAGGAAAGAAAAATGTCTTTCAATCTCACCGTTTGTAACAGTGTTTCCACCTGGTTGAGTTGTTCCTCACACAAACCTGACTCCATTTGCACCTTACTGACTATTCTCTGGAGACGCTCCAGCCTGTACATGAAACAGACACACAAATACTCATCAACATAATTCACTACATGCTAAATATTAAGTATAAAATGACTGGACAAATGCTACACTAAACAATATTCAGACTGTACAGGCATTCTACATTCAATCAATCAATCTGAAAAAAGTCAGCTGAATCACTCACACCCTCCTCTCACGGAGCAGGAACTCCAGTCCATAGCTGTCATTCATAAAAGCCATGGCTAATAATACTAATAATGCTAAATCCCAGTCCAGAGAGGTTTTTGTCAGAACGAAGGCACACAGAATCGGCTATTGATGTTAAGAAGTGCTGTTGTAACTGATGAGACTCATAAATATTCTGCAGAGCAGCAGCGAGTCTTGTGACAAATCTTTTTAAAAGTGACGCCCTGTTTCTTGTGCTAAATGCTATTTAATAACAAAAGTAATGCATTTATTTTGAAGAAAAAATCATCTTAAAGGGATAGTTCTTTCAAAAAAACAACAACAAATTATATTAAAAGTAAAGTTGAGTCCTTCCACATTTGTTACTTCAGTAAAAGATTTTTATCGTTCAAGATCTGATTAATATAGTAGTATTGAACGATTTAACTAAAACTTAAAACGTCAAAACATCAGTAAAATCTAAACACAAAGGCATCACACATTTTACTTCTTTAGTTCAATACTTTTTGAACCACAGTATTATTGCAAAATACCCCTGTAAATAGTCTGGATTATTCAAATAATCCATTCCACATACTGCACAAACAATAACCATGAGAAGTTATTATGCAGATTTCTCACCGTTCAAACTCTGAGCGCAACAGTTTCTCTCGTTCCAGAATGGCAACATGCAGGCGGCCCCATTCCTTCTCCACATCAATCGGGTGGTAGCTGGGGGGAACCTTGATCTGACCCGCCTGCACAGCACCCTGGTGCCAAACAAACCCCATGCATAAAGTCAAATCTTGGTAAAAACATGTTAAGAAAACTCACAGTGTCATGTAAAAACCCCAAATGGCGGTACTACATGCTTGTATAACAGCCAATAACTACTGTGGCAAATTTAATTTACCTCGAAAGACTTGTAAATGAGCTTGGAGCGATTTTTGTCAGTCTCCTTGGCTGGTAGTTCAGTCTCCTTGAACTTCAGAAACTGACGCCAAAGAACCTACAACAGAAGGGGAAATGGTCATATCATAATTTACCAGCTACTATCTTTTTTTAATGGTTTAGGATGCTTTTCTGTAGTATAAAACTATGCATGTATGGTCACAGAAGAATACTAACTGTTCACTGCCATTATAAAGCTTGGAAGCGTCAGGATATGAATTAATATAACTCTGATTTTGTTAATCAGAAAGAAGAAAGCCATATACACCTAGGAATGATTGAGGGTGAGTAAATCATGAGGTCATTTTCATTTTAAAGTGAACTAATCCTTCAAGGTTATATGACATAATAGATATTTTATGTTTTACAACACTTCTTGCTGGTAAAGTATAGTGAATTACTGCACCAAATCATAATTACACATGTATATTTGCACATACATGATCATTAAACCTATGAATTATGGGACTAACCTCAATCTCCTCATAGCTGGAAGGGAACTTGCGTTCCTCAAACACGATAATGTGATGCCTGATCCACTGGATTAACATGGTCACCAGCTCATAATACTCTTGCCAGCGCAACTCCAACTCCTGTATATGTCAATAAAAAAATATTAAGCATCAATGATAACAATATTAATGGACCATCATATTTATATAACTGTTTATATTTTCAAAACACTCACATTGGCCTTGACTCCATCTCGCGCGTCAGGAACTCTTGGCATAACATCATACATAGAGGACACATACGTGATGATGGACTTCTCATCTGGGTGTGGCACGTCCACATCTGCAGAAAGGGAAAATAAACGACCATTATTATATGCACACTATCATTCGAAACTTTGGGGTCTGTGACATTTTTTTTTATGTTTTTGAAAGAGGTTTCTTATGCACACTATGGCTGCATTTATTTGATCAAACAGTATTATTGTGAAATATTTTAACAATTTGAAACTGTTTTCATTTTAATATAATTTAAAATGTAATTTCTCCTCTGATGACAAATCTGAATTTTCCGCATCATTACTCCAATCTTCAGTGTCACATGTTCCTTCAGAAATCATTCTAATCTGCTGATTTGCTACTATAGAAACATTTCTTTATCAATGTTAAAAAATATGTTTTATGTATAATTATGTATTATATAAAAATTAGGCCTATTTAGAAACTGTAACTACTAAAACTGTCATAGTAAAAAAAAAAAAAAAAGTAAAATATGTAAACATTTTTAAAAATATTTGACCATTAATAATTTTTTCAGGGTTTTTTGATAATTAGAAAGTTAAAATGAACAGCGTTTATTTGGAATATAAATCTTTTAGAACATTATAAATGTCTTAACTGTCACATTTGATCAGTTTATAGCATGCTCTCTGAATAAAAGTATTAAGTCCTTTAAAAAACAATCCGTTTGAACGGTATTTTACATTACTCAACAAAAAATCTATTAGAAACTATTAAACTATTAGACTACTAGAAACTATAAAACTATTAGAACTGTTACACAGTCCATTAAATCCACTTTTAGATTCCATAAGATCTAGTAAAATTGATCAATGAAAGAGAAGAATTTCTTTGGATTTTCTCCCTTTGTTTACCCTCAGGATCCAGCAGGCGTGTGACGCCCATGTCTCTCTCTGCTATGCTGAAGGCCTGCTCCAGATTCTCCAGGTTGGTCTGTCTGAACACCTTATTCATGTCGATCAAATTTGGCCTAAAATGAAAGACAGAAGACACAAAATACAGTTAAAGGGGGACATAAAAAAACATGACTCTAGAAAGAAAAAAAAAAAACATGAATGAAAATATAAAGACTCCACACCCTTTAATTATTTCAATGCATTGATTACATAATAATGCATCATGTAACAATTATAACCTCCCTGTTTATAACTGCATTTTAACACAGTCATTTCAATGTCTGCTTTGTTTAAAGAAATACTTTAATTTTAGCAAACAAAAATCCAACAGGTATGAATTGTGAGCCTTTAAAAGGGAAATTTCGTCCAGATCTCATTTGGATGCATACTTGCAGATCATATATTTAACTGCACACTGCTTGGCCAAACCTGGAGGCTATGTAAACATCTGTGCCACTGCCTGGGCAGGTGAAGGCAAGATGAATTTCTCTTCACGGGTTTTGAAAAAAGCCTCTGTCTTATGTGACTAAGTACTCACTCAACAGCAATCACTGCAAGGTGCCAAAAACAATTACTGTAAAATACTACATGCACACACAGGCTCTGCAGCCTCTTAGGAACATGAAAACCTGAAAGTAGTAGCAAAACAAAATCATTTTATAGTGTTCACTCGCTAATTTTCTAAAATTGCGCACACAAAATTACCAAAATCAATCCAACAAATTCTAACAAGTGCTGGAACTGACAATGTCAGTTAAATTGCTAAAGCTACTATGGCATAGGCAGAATTGCTTTGCTCTCATTTCAACACAACGGAAAAAAAACAAAGCATTCATACGACGGATTGACTGTCTGGGTGAGCAGGTAGCACGGCTGGCCCCAGGGAAGCTCGGCATCTGAGACGAACACCTTTCTGCAAGAAAACCTGTCTCTACTTAGGGTAGAGAGCCTTTGCTCCATAATATGTTCAAGATCTCCGCTTTGGGATCCACCACTTGAGCAGGCACCAGGGCTGATGGACCCCTGGCCCGAATCGAATGAAGCCTCTGACGGCACATCTTCGCACAGCATGACCACTCGGTCCTCCAGGTCACTGACGGATCCATGGCTGGACGAGCTGCTGCGACTCTTCTTGGAGCGGAACTTCTTCTTGAGACTGAACATTGTTGTCAACAAATCAATTTTCCATTCTTTGAAACGTGTGCATTCACACAGGGTGGGTATTCTTTCCCAATGAGAATCACTATCCAGTCAAGGGTTAGCAGTCTCGTTCCTCAGAGAAAACACCCTCCATCTTATGTCACGCATCAAGCTTTGAGAGCTTCAACTGCACTCCGACGCGGCCTGTTTACTGTCCCAATGGCGTACAAATACTAATCTGTATATCATGATGTTTAAGTTACAAGCGAGAGGGAAGAAAATGCGCTCCTTATTCGCTCAAATCTCAAGAGTCATCTGTGTCTGGTAGTGTAGGGTGAACCTGAGCTATGCAGCTGAATGTGAAAAACACACCCTCTGGGGATCCTTTCAGATTCAACACGCCCTTATAACAGGATTCTAGTTTTGAACTTTTTTCACAAGCGTCATTTGAAGCATACTTGAACTTAATCCTGCAAAATTTGACGTAAACCCAACTGAATTTGATGTGGTTGAGAGGTATTTGTAAGAAGGCTGTAAGAGTTCAGCAATTCTAAAGTCCCATGTGTGACGGCTAAGTGTGCACATGAAGGTGCAAACAGGTGAATACCTTGACTTATGGCATGACAAATCTTGTTTCTTGTCAAACATCACTTGGTTAAAGCAAGGAATTAGAGCATAAATTATAGACCCGGCAAGGAGCAGAAGGGGTCTGTGATTGACACGGCAAATACAGCTAGCAAGTCTGGAGATGAACTTCATATACGGCCTAGAGAAGCATATTTGTCATTTCTCAGGAGCTAAGATCGCTTTATAAACAATTTTTTGCCTCTTTCACATGAACATGAATGTGTCTTGAGAATGTGTTCTAAATACTAAGCCACAGTTCCAATAACTTTTTCTCTTTTTGCAAGAAGTTTCTACCTGTGTTTATGGATGATGGCGTTGAAGAGCCTGCCATCTCTCCAGCTGGTGGTGAAGTTATCGCACCGCAGGCCGTGGTAGCTCTCCACCATCCGCTGAGACCACAAGAGCAGCTTCTCCTTGGCGGTCATATCATCTGACTGACCATTGACCTGGATATCAGAGATCTGATGGAGCAAAGGAAGACAAGTGTAAAACAATGTAAATATAGTTTCAATAAAACAAACAACGTATAAATATAAACAAAAAATACTAGACAAAGGCCTGTTCACACCAAGAATGATAACAATAACGATAACTATATTATCTTCCACGCCAGCGGACAATATCTGCCACTTTAAATGCTCGAGCTCCTTTTGTTCTGATTGGCTGTCAATGTTTTTAACGTTCTTAAGCTGGAAAAATTGTTCTAATAATGATTCCAACGATATCGCTTCTCTATGCCGTTATCATTATATTTGTGGTGTGGACTCTGCTATTCTTTTATATTTATTTAGAATGATTAGAACGATATCTTTATTGTTATTGTCGTAATTATCGTCCATGAGCCTAATACATATTATAGAAACCACTGTCATAATAAACTAAAGTAAAATATCTATATAATAATATAAATTATACCAATAAATTATTAAATTATATCAATATAAAAAATCAATATAAATATGGTTTCGATAAAGAAATGATGTATTATTAAAGCATTGACATTATATTATTTAAAAACTACAACTGTCATATCAGAATAAAATATGTACAAATTCAATTTATGATAGGGTTAGGTTTGGGAGGTTTGAAATATGGTTTCAATAAAACAATGTATTATAAAATAACTAAGAACTGTCATAGTAAATTAAAGTATTATGTGTAAAGCAATGAAGTAGAATATAATTGTGTATATATAATGAATGTAAATATAATTTCAATAAAGAAATGATGTATTATTATAGAAAACAGACTAAAAAACTTCGGAAACTAACTACAACTTTCATATTACATTCAAATAAAATCAGAACCAACGAAAATATGGTTTGAAGAAAACAGATTATGTGTTATTATATAAAATTATTATATAACATTTCTGACTAAATGCAGTTAATCTTCCTAGTATTATTAAAGCTCATTTGCAAGGTCTGGTTCACACACACCTTTTGATTAGGTTTTACGCCGGATGCACTTCCTGATACAACCCTGCACTGAGAGTGCTGGGACACATTCACACTCACACACAATCCTACAATTTGGCATACCCAATCCACCTAACCTGCATGCCTTTGGACTAGGGAAACCGGAGCACCCGGAGGAAACCCACACAGACATGGGGAGAACAATGCAGTTGCAGTTAATGTTACTATATTAAAACAAAGCACTCTTTTCAGTAAATGTGCAAAAATGTGCAGTTAGTTGCTTTTCCAAAAATGAAAGACTACCCACCCTATAAGGCTTAGGGAAAATATGGCATTTCATAATTTAAGCTAGAGAAAAAAAAGTATACTTTAAATACCCTCTCTGTTGCCAAGATACTATGGACAAACATTGTGGTGAGCAGTGATCATAAGATTCGTTTATAATAAGAGGCTTGTTCAACTTTTAGTTTGTGATTTTGCATGAGTTTGTTCCTCTGGTGACTCATCATCAGGATTCCCCTTTGGGTAATTACTGTTCAACGGCTAAAATCAAGTTTCCTCCAATTATAAGAGCTTTGTAGGGAAGTCTGGTTGGTCTAAACCTCTGGATCCTTATACTGAGGATGTACACAGTGACTCAGACACGGAAACACGTCCTCCACCCTCGCAAGCCTAGCTTTATGAGAGCCAAGAGGGGCATTTAAGGTTCCTTTCAATGCAGGATTCCTTTCAGTGCCTCTCACTTTTAAACATTTTTCACAAACTTCAGTGACAATATGCTCAAACGTGTTAGCACAGTTTTTCAAATACGGCATTTGGTGCCAAACTCAATAGTACGGAGTGCATAATTTAAGCTAATTCTGCATTGCTTTGATCAATTCTGATGTATTTTTTTATTGTATTATAACTTCTACTCTAGGCATTCATTACTATTTAATTGTTTTTATGCTTATTTAATATTTCTGACCAGAAAAACAACTCAACTTATAACTTGTTGAAAATAACAAAAATGTGACCTTTTCAAAAAGTTCTGTTTAAGTTTTATGCAAGTTTTTTTAAGCACTTTAACAAAAAAAAAAACAATTAGGATGCGTTCCATTCCCACAACCAAAAACAGAACGGTTGGTCTCATGAGTCACCAAACCACCATGCCAGCGTGCCTGCTTCCACTTCCTTAAGGGAACGTGTGAGTCAGAGTCACCAACCGAAATGGACACCGTCCCAGCCCATAATCCCCCACAGGCTTACTGTGATATCAAAGACGGATGCTTGAGTTTTTAGTTCCCAGAAAAAAGAGCATAACAAATGCGCTCCAGTCTCCTCATAATGAGAGAAAACATTGAGCAGCGATTGAAAAACAATAGTACATTGGCCTGGAAAACCAACCATCTGTATCTGGTACAAAATTCCTTTCGGTTCTCTTCATTGTTTTGTCTGACATTTTTCTTATGAATGAAAATCAAGTTCATGCACAACTTAAAATAGGGTCACATCTGAAAATACAACCAACACCTTGCTGTGTTTTGTGTGTGGGCTGAGTTTTATATTTGGTACATTAATGAAAAGTGATCTCTATATCACTGTTGCCAGATGATTCATTAAACCCTGTCACGAGTCTGCACAGATGTCTGTCTTGTTACAGCAATAGTAACAGTAAGTCGAGAGTCTAAAACATTTAGAAATAGTGAAAAGGGAAATGAAAATCTGTGAAGTAAAACTAATAAGAGTGTTTCTGCTCTGTGTAAATAAAGCACAACCAGCACTACACCAGACCTGGAAGTGAAGAATGATGGTCCATATCAGCCCGAGGGTCAGTTTTGGATTTCCATCTGCAATGTCGTCATTTCTTATGTTTACCAGTTTCACCTGTCAAACAATGAAATCAGTGTTAACCAGTGAAATTGTATAAGGTCAGGGTTTTCAATCAGGAGTACATAGACCCCTGTGGATCTCTAAAGGTACTGCAGGAGGCCCATGGAAAAAAAGAATAAACTAAATAAATAAAATAAACATTATCTCATGATCTGTACTGAACATCTGACCAATAAAATCTAGCTTTATAGATTTGTATTGTATCCCAGATCCCAGAGGGTAAAACCAAAGATACAATTAAATAATACAACAATGACTCGGTTTACTGTACCTGTCTATGCTTGAGGAAGTCCAGTGCGATCTGTACATTCTGTAGTTTGTGAAAGCGCATGCGACCCTTCTCTCGGGGCTGGAAAAAAAATAAAAGCAGAGATTTAAAAAAAGGAAGATGAGTTCTCAAAGAATTAGATGCGGTTATTAGAAGACAGTATAGATGTATACTGAAATGAATGATACAAATTACATTATATGGGAATATACACTGATACAGGAATATTATAATAATGTCTTGCCTGTTTCAAACACCAAAAATAGGATAAATGAGACCAGAAGGTGAAATTGAACATCTAAACATTTTATTGAACAATAAAACCAGACTTCTGAATTTTTTTTATAACCTATACAGATTAAAAAAATGGTAAATTTGATTATTGATTAATTGTGCATCCCTAAGACAGTCATAACTATACAAATTCAGAATTTTCTTAATATCTTACACATTTCATGAAAGAAACAATGCATTGTATTTAAAAAAAACACAGAAACTTCATTGTAATATTTTAAAGACAACTGCATTTCTAAATCATAACCTTATTATTCTGAAAGCCAGAGGACCAGAGATATTCCAGCTTTATTATTTATGAATCTATGAACCTGAATGTAAATACACCCACTATGCCAAAATGTGGACAAAATGCACCAGCATACAATAAGAACATGCAATGACACTTGTCAATCAGTCATCACAATAAATAGCCAATCAAAAGCTAAGCTGTCCCATGAGCCAGGCTCTTATTGGCTTGCAGTGCATGATGTCACTAAGGTTTTCAATGGACCCCATGTCTGCAAACATGGGAAGACATGAATCGATGCATAACTAAGACGAATTTAAATTCCTGAAACCCTAATGGTTAATGGTTCCCTGAAAGTGAATGCAATGCATTCCAGAACATTCCATCACAAAAACAAGAAACGCAAAACACTGAATAACCATCCTGACTTTTTAGGTATTATAGAGTGCAACAGTTGGGTTCATTTTCTCCATATGGAAATTGATTTTGAACGATAACTTGTATCATTGTTAATCCATGGTATTTTCTTCTGTTGTAGCCATCAGCACCATTATTTCATTCTGTTCAGAAAATTACACCAATCAGAGGTGAAAACAGCAACACGCTCCAAAATAGTTATTTAGCTCCGCCCACTCCCATGAAGCACTGTGAATTATGTCAATCTCCCAACGCTCTCAAAACACTGAAATATTATACTGTATATACACAATATATTGCCAAAAGATTTGGGACGTCTGCCTTTACATGCACATGAACTTTAATAACATCCCATTCTTAATCCATAGGGTTTAATATGGAGTTGGCCCACCCTTTTCAGCTATAACAGCTTCAACTCATCTAGGAAGGGTTTCCACAAGATTTAGGAGTGTGTTTATGGGAATTTTTGACCATTCTTCCAGAAGCGCATTTGGGAGGTCAGGCACTGATGTTGGACGAGAAGGCCTGGCTTTCAGTCTCCGCTCTAATTCATCCCAAAGGTGTTATATCGGGTTGAGGTCCGAACTCTGTGCAGTCCAGTCAAGTTTCTCCACACCAAACTCGCTCATCCATGTCTTGCTTTGTGCACTGGTACGCAGTCATGTTGGAACTGGAAGGGACCATTCCCAAACTGTTCCCACAAAGTTGGGAGTATGAAATTGTCCAAAATGTCTTGGTATGCTGAAACATTAAGAGTTCCTTTCACTGGAACTGAGGGCCAAGCCCAAACCCTGAAAAACAACCCCACACCATAATCTCCCCTCTATCAAACTTTACACGTGGCACAACGCAGCCAGACAAGTACCGTTCTCCTGGTAACCGCCAAACCCAGACTCGTCCATCGGATTGCCAGACAGAGAAGTGTGATTCGTCACTCCAGAGAACATGTCTCCACTGCTCTAGAGTCCAGTGGCGGCGTGCTTTACACCACTGCATCCGACGCTTTGCATTGCACTTGGTGATGTAAGGCTTGGATGCAGCTGCTTGGCCATGGAAACCCATTCCATGAAGCTCTCAAAGCACTGTTCTTGAACTAATCTGAAGGCCACACGAAGTTTGGAGGTCTGTAGCTATTGACTCCGCAGAAAGTTGGCGACATCTGTGCACTGTGTGCCTCAGCATGTGCTGACCCCGCTCTGTGATTTTACGTGGCCTACCACTTTGTGGCTGAGTTGCTGTTGTTCCTAATTGCTTCCACTTTGTTATAATACCCCTAACAGTTGCCCTTGGAATATTTAGTAGTGAGGAAATTTCATGAATGGACTGGGGCACAGGTGGCAACCTATCATGCTTGAATTCACTGAGGTCCTGATAGCGACCCATTCTTTCACAAATGTTTGTAGAAGCAGTCTGCATGCCTAGGTGCTTGATTTTACCTTGAACCTGTGGCAATGGACGTGATTTGAACACCTGAATTCAATGATTTGGAGGGGTGTCCCAATACTTTTGGCAATATAGTGTATATGCATATTTTGCAATGTACTTCAAATATATTGTTTTAATACATATAATCAACATTTGTAAATGAGTAGTTTTAAATGTCTCCATCGTTTTTAATTTGATAATGCTTCTTTTACAATGCGTCATAGGATTGTAGTTATTTCCCTCACTAAAACCGTTAAGTACATACTTTTGTACCTTTGTCTTTTTTTCCGATTTTCAAAAACCTTTTTGCTTCAAACCAAAGTTTTTAGTGTTGTGATTCACCTCGTAGTTGATTGGCTTGATTCATGGCTTGTAACTCTTTAACAAAGACTATTTTAAAATCCCTATGGGAAAAATGATTGAAAAAAAAAAAAATTCCGGAACCAGCGCCGCTGAAAAAGGGGGCGGATACTGTTGCACTCTATACAGATAATAGTGTGAATTATTTTACTTTTTCACTGAATACTTTCTCGAACATGTGGGGAGGACAGCACTGTCAACAAGCGACATGATAAAGGAAGTGACATCATGCACAACACATTTCCCCTGGCAGTGACACATGCCACACCCCTTTCCGGGGAGGCGAGCCGGAAATTTTCAGACCCAACTCACCAACCGTGAATTCCTGACAACGTCTCGCTCCCTCGGCTACCACAGCGAGAGCATCGCAAGAGAGGAGGCAAAGGCAAAGGGGTCAAGGTCAGGGCAGAGGTGAGCAAACAGGAAGTTGAAAAAGGAATGGTCAAGGGGGTCAAACCGGTGCAGAGTAGAAACTGAGGCAGAAAATGTCAGATTGTTAATGTGTTAAAGGAGTGAGACGCAATGCAAAAAAGACACAGTCACAGTAGAAGTGCTCATCAGGACGGGGAGATGTGAGGAGACATTCATTCCTACCGAAACATTTCTGTATGCATGGTTACGCCCACTGGTCATACAGATCTGAATGCCAGATGTCAACCACTGATGCATGCAAAACAAATCTGAGGGACACGACTTTGAGGGTGTTAAAACTATAGAACTATCCAATCAGATGCAGAATTTAAGGGTAACTTCACTCAAACACAAACTGTAAGGTCTACGAAGCAAGAGGACACAGGTAGAGGAGGGACTTAAGTTAAGGGAGTCAGGTAGTGAGAGTTAGCCTTGCAAAAGCAGAATTTCAGGCTGATGTTTGGAAATAGGCTTTGAATAGGGTTGTGGAGGGGAAATGTGATCCCACATCAGCATTAACTTACCAGTGTCTCTCCAGACAGCACCTCCAGCAGCGAGATGAGGTTGTGTCCATCTCTGAGATCCTCGTACAGGTCTGTGATGTGTCGCTGAGCCTGATAAAGACAGGAAATCAATCATTACAAATTATGGAAATTGTGACAAGTGGACTATATGTTCAAAACAATAGTATGCTAATAACAGTTCTCCGGAGTACTTGATTATAATTGATTGATTGTTTAGCATCAGGAAGTCAAATATCTTTATATAATGATCACAAAACTCACTGTATAACTGACCATTGACCAAAAGACCATGTCTTTTCAATTCAAATTATTTTACATTAAGGTGAAAAAATAATACATAATACACATCATTCAAATCTCTGGGGCCAGAATTGATTTAAAAAAAAAAAATTATTTAACAATTAAAAATATCAAAAGTGACAGTAAAGAATAAATAATGTTACAAAATACATATTGTTTAAATAAAAGCTGTTGTTTGGAACTTTCTATTAATCCAAGAATCCTGAAAAATCTTAGTTTGCACAAAAATATTAAGCAGCCGTTTCCAACATTGATAATAATAAGAAATGTGTCTTGAGCAGCAAATCAGCATATTAGAATAATTTCTGGAGGATCATGTGAGAGTGAAGACTGGAGTAATAATGCTGAAAATTCAGCTTTACCATCACAGGAATAAAATTACGGTAACACTTTAGAAAAATGGTCATTAGTTAACATGAACTAATAATGAACTGCACTTATAAAGCGTTTATTAATCTTTGTTGATGTTAATTTCAACATTTACTAATGCATTATTAAAATCTTGTTAGCATTAGTTAATGCACTGTGAACTAACATGAACAAACCATGAACAGCTGTATTTATATTAACTAAAGTTAACAAAGATGAACAAATACAGTAACAAATGTACTGCTCATGGTTAGTTCATGTTAGTTAATACATTAACTAATGTTAACTAATGCCCATTATTCTAAAGTGTTACCAAAATTACATTTTAAAATATATTCAAATAGAAAATAATTATTTTAAATTGTAATAATATTTCATAGTATTAATGTCTTTACTGTATTTTCGATTTCGATTTCTTTAAAAAAAAAAAAAATTCTTACCAACCCAAAACTTTTGAATTGTATTGTATTTAAAATAATTTCACAGTATTCCAACTTCTAAATGACTTGTTAGGTAAGCATATTTTTTTGATAATGACCATCTGATTATACATTACCTATCATTTGTTTTATAATCATTCCATATTTCTTGCATACCTTCATATTCATATCTGCCTTTTTAAAAAGAAAGTTTTAAGTTAAAGAAAAAATCTCCCCTGTTTTGTAAGCATTAAGGCTACAAACAACACATACAAACCGCAAATATTATTAAGCTTCCAGTGTCTGCAATAACTAGGGAAAATATGGGCAAAGGTCATTTGAACTGACCTTTCTCACAAAAAAATAACTGTTTAGACAGAGCTCTCCATATGTGACTCAGTTTAGAATGTGGGAACTAACATCAGAAATCCATTAGAAATAACCTAATTATAATAGTGGCTCAGAAAAGTGAAGTTAGATGGTTCTGTACTATCAAACTCACACATTTGTGTGACCACTCTATCAAATGAAACTTTATTTACTGCTGGACAAAAGAAAAATGACTACGTCCAAAGGAAAAGGACAGAGAAGCTGAAGCAGTAAACACGAGGTACTAAAGGAGACAGAATACACAAGGGGGAGACATCTTAAGTGTTAGAAAACGGCATTTCATGCAAGGAAGGCAGGGAGGGTGTGTGTTAGCTCTAGGTGCAGATGTAGGAAACTACGGTGCATGTGAAACCCATGCAGGTAATAACAGAAGTCACTCTGCAAAGGTGTGATCACAGACACCACCTACCTCTGCCTTCCAGTGCTGACATAGACAGATGGAGGAAAGGATAGAAAATGGAAAGATAAAAAAGAGAAAGATTGGAACAGATGGGAAATACAATGAGAACTGTAAGATAGTAAGATAGTGAGAGACAAACAGATATATCAGTGAAATGAACATAGATGACACTGTAATAGAGTGTTGTATGATGGTGTGAATAAACATTTAAATTGAATTTGAATCTGTATTAAATCTGTATGTATTAAAAAAATCTGCTGATGACTGAAACTGTCATAAATATATTTCTGTCAGGACCACTATCGTCAAAAACTAGCATACAGTTTGGATTGGTGGCAGCCTAGCATGAATAAGAGCAGGGAGAGCAGCGATAGGGTAAACAGAGCAGAACCAACATAATGTATTGCAGATTTCATTAATGTCAATATTTAATGTACAAAATAATTTGGTTAACAATTCAAGGGGAATCAGAATACCAAATCCTGACTGGACAAGAGGAGGAGCTGGGGATGGAGGAGGGTAAATGAGCTCTGGAGAAATGCAATAGCTGTTGATAGTACTGAATGAGCTTATATATGTATGCTGTGATAAACGTAAAATTCCTATAGGTAGACGTGATCAGCTGACAGTCAGCTAATGCGAGCTGCCAGAACTGACGCTACGTGATTTATTTAATTTTAGTCTTTTGAATGTAATT
Source organism: Gobio gobio (assembly GCF_949357685.1). NCBI lineage: Eukaryota > Metazoa > Chordata > Actinopteri > Cypriniformes > Gobionidae > Gobio > Gobio gobio. The sequence continues at coordinate 37,347,980 of NC_137104.1, forward strand.
CAAAACTATTATTAAGTCTGAAATAGCAATGAAACATCACTAACACATCTGCTGAAACCATCACTTTGACAACTGATTTTTTTATAAATCTTTTTTAATCTTTAAGGCTGGCATTTTGTGCCCAGATTTAAAAGAGAGACAGAAAGGCTTTGCTGTGTCCAGGTTTCCATCCCAAACGGCTGCATCCAGATGAGAAGGATTTCCTTACAGCACACGAACAACCCACAGCAAAGCCTCTGAGTCACTGGATCTGAACAGCAGACCACCAAATAAACCCTACGCCTCCTCGGAGGGAGAAAAATCAGTCTAACATAATCCAAAAACTAACACAGCTTCAGTCAAAATCAACTAATTTATATGCAATTATTGTATTATTTATCATATATATTATAATACTTTTTTAGATGTATCCAAAAGGAACATGAAGGCAGTTTTAAAGATCCACTAGATGGTTAAACAGAAAATTATTGTTAAATATACTTTCTCAGCATGAGAAAGATAGAGAAAGATACTTTCTTCCCATATCCTTGCCAAATTACTTATTTTTTAAAAATATTTTTGTTGTTGTCTCATTTTGTGTTAGGTCGGAAAACAAAATACTTTTTCATTTTTGACTTCACACCTTTTTAAATACACATTTTAAATGGTCATGCAGTGTGAAATACAAATAAACAAATATTTAATGTCGTCTAAATTAATATTAGGTCATAAAAGCTGAATGTATAACAATTAAAATTATTAGAAAATGCTAATAAAATGTTTGAAATAGTTTTATGTTGTTCGGCATACCAAGTTGTCACAATACAGTAAAATGCAGCATCACTTTTGTTGCTTTATCTGTTGCTTTAGTTGTTTCTCATTTCCAGATTCTTTTGCAAGTTCATATTATAGATTTTGGGGTGGAATTTATGAAACACATTTTGAAACACTTTCTTTTTAAATTGGCGCAAGTGTTCGTGGAAGCAGCCCAGGGCAGGGGGTGCCTGTGGGCCAGACTGTTGGATGAAATCCAAGCGGTAACAAGAAAAAAATCTGTTTCTTTGGGGATATAAAATGAGACCAGATGTTGATGAGTCATCCTCAAGCACTCATAAATAAATAAACAGCACCTTTCAGCAGTGCAGTGTACTGGGTGTGTACAGGATGATTATTCAACCATCATGATCTCCGCAGCAGTAGCACTTACGCACACTCGCCATATGTTTGGACAAACAAAGACTGTATATCCCGCTGAACCGTTGGTTTTTCTCTCCATTCTCTTTCATACATCCTCCTATCATTAACACTCTTGCACTTCGTCAAACATGTTATTGTCCATGTAATGACAGCCAAATGACAATGTTTTCGGTGTAGTTTCAGTATGTGCTATGAGTTCCCAGTCAAGCAGATGTCACTAGTTATTTGTAGTTGTCAACTTCAAAACAAGTCCTTGAGATATTCATTCAAATCATGAATTGATAAAGTGGCCATTAGTCAAAGGCAAAACTAGATGTTGTGTCACACACTCTAACAATATGTTAATGACCTGACATCCAATAAATAAATTAGCAAGCAAAATTTGATAGTAGTGAATTTCAGGTGCATGGGTTTATTGTGATGGCAAAGACCCGCTGTGTCACAGTGTTCACACACTCTTAAATATAAAGGTTCCGAAAGAGATTTTTTCAGCAAAGCCGCATGAAAAAAACATATTTTGTTTATCTTTAAGTAAATTGTTCCTAAAATAACCATTTTTTTCTTAGTGTGAATAACTTTTTAAAAATCTAAAGAATAATTTTCCTACTAATGTTAACCCTTCATTGAACCGTTGATGCCAACAAAAACCTTTATTTTTAATTGTGCAGAATCTATTTAACACTCTTATTGTGCAAAATGAACATGCATAATGCATATGATTCACAATGTGATTCAATGACCGTATGATTCACAAGCACCCGGAGTATTTGTATACAGCTCTAAAATTATGAATTGTTTGCAATTGTCTATCTGGATAGTAATACCTTCATCAGATGCTTGTTCACCCATTTTGTGAAGGTCTTTTTCTGTACTCGATCCCGTTCATCTGCAAGACACAAAAGTCACAATTTTCAGTTAAATGGAGTCAAATCAGAAAGAAACACTGGAAACCACTAAACGTTATACAGCTTACTAATGGAAACTTCTGAATTGATAAGTAGTTCTCTTTTATTCTCAGATAATAGTTCTCTACAGCCCTTTATGTGGTTTCATATAAGAGGATTTTAGAGAAGCAAAGGCTTAGAGGAATTTCACCATATTTGTATGTGATTTGTAGCTCACTCATTTTTCATACACTTTTTATACTATAAAAACGAAATGTTCAAGAATTAAATCAAGAAAAAATGCACTACCATTCAAAAGTTTGGGGTCTGTAATATATATAAAACTCAAAAGACAAAAGCAAAGACATTTATAACGTTACAAAAGATTTACATTTCAAATAACTCTTGTTCATTTGAACTTTCTATTGAACAAAGAATCCTGAAAAAAGTATCACGGCCTGAACACCTAATCAGCATTTTAGAATGTTTTCTGAAGGATCATGTGACACTGAAGACTGGAGTAATGAGATTGAAAATTCAGCGTTGCCATAGCAGAAATTAATTACATTTTAAAATATAGTAAGTAGAAAATGGTTATTTTAAATTGTAATCATACCCCAAACTTTAGAATGGCAGTGTATGTTATGAAGCAGAATTAAATGCCACATCGCAGTGTTCTCAGTGGTATTTAATCACCCAAAATTGTGCACTGTGATTGGGTGGGCCCACATTACGAACATGCTGAGCATATCTTTAAGATACCACAGTGTAAATTAGCGGTCTATATTTGCATGTTTGAGCACTTCAAAAAATCGCACTGGTGAAAGTGAACTGTGGATGATTTTTGCTCATTTTATTGTAGATGACTGACTTCATTTATACGTTTTTTCAGTTCTTAGTGATTTTCAAATAAATAAATAAATAATTGTCTGGAACTTATGAAATTTCGGCACTCCTATAAGATCATTACAAATCACACTGTACGACATGGATCTAATAAACTTGGGTACGACATGTACAGTATGCAGACTGTACGATGATGACACATATTGAATCGTAGGCTACAACGCAAGTTAATATGGAAGAATAAAACATCATCAGCATATGCTAGTGGTAAACAAAGACAGCAAGATAAATCTCACTTTGGCAATTGTGGTTTTCATTTGCACTGAAAAAAGAACAGGAAGCGAAAGTGGAGAATATGGACGTGGTCAGAGGCTATTTACACTAACTCCGCCCACTGATTATTATGGAAATTATGGAAGACTCTGCATTGTCAATAGCAATAGGGTAAGGTGCATGGTACAAAGTTGAGACACAAATCGATACAACTTCAAATCCGTCTTTTGCCAAAATCGGTCTACTCCCTTTACACATCACATATCAGGTCAGAAAGGCATTTATTTTCAATAAAAATTAAGCAAATATTCAAAAAGTGGAAATAAAGTGTCTAACGTGTTTTAATAAAGTATTGAATTGAATACAATTCAAATAAAATTCACATTGAATTTTGCTACATTCATTGCGGGACATATAATGAAAATGCAATCACAAGTATCTTAACTGTGAGTGTAAATGCAATTAAGAAAAATAACATTTAAATGATCATTTTGCTACAATTTTTGCTTGAACATGTTAAACACATCTAATAATTTCTGTAATACATTTTCATTTTCATTTTACAACTTATAAAGTGTTAAAATATGCATTTAAATGATATGTTAAAATTAGTGTAGGAAATAGCAAATGTAAATTATATTATTCAAATTGAATTATCATTTTGCTCCAAATGTTGCACACATGTTATGGGAAATGTAAGTTTAAATACTGAAATGCATTGCCATTTTACATATTGCATTGCCATTTAGCATATTGCATTGCAAATTGAAAATTGCTACACTTAAGCTTCCATACCAACTGATATTGTTCACTTAAAACATAACCGACTGTGTTTACATGAATACTCGTCAAGACAGCCATTTTGACTGTGTGTGTATTTGACAGTTCGAGTGTGTACTGTAACAAGACACGAAACAGAACTGAAAGGATCACACGCTTTCAGAGAGGCGGCTTGTGCGCACGTTTTGGTGTGTGTGTCAGACAGCGCAATACTTTTTTTCCGCAAGTTATTGCGTTTAATAACTCTTTTTAACGTCAAGTAAGTCACATAAGTAACAGTCGTGTGCCCAGTCTATTCTCTGCTATATGCGTTGACCTAAAACGTACACTTTTCACAATGTTGAAGTAGCCTATTAACATCATTCAAATATTGTACATTTGCGATATTTCGATAATTCCGATATATTGTGCAGCCCTAGTAAATAGCATATCGCTGAGAAAATGCTGCTATTTTCACTTAGTGTAAATATAATCTATTGCTACTTGCACTTAGTGTAGGCCTAAACAGAATCTATCGCTATTTGCACTTAGTGTAAATAGCTGCTGCCTTTAACTTTTAGCGCCATGTCAAGTAGATCAATACACCATTTCGTGTTGCATTTTTATTGGCTTGTCAGTAGACATTGGTCGCAAGACCTTAACAATGGACGTCTTACAACCTCTCTCACTATATGACCACCGTTTAGGGGCCACGACCACAGAAATCGCCACTATTAGTCATCTTTCATCTGGGACAGCCCAAAATCGTACAATTTGTACTGGGCATAAGATACTTCCGAGAAACCCATGACTGACTCACATAGGGTTTTACCAGCACTGCTGTACTATTTTATTTATAGCTTTCAAATGTTCCTCATTTACCTTCATCCTGAATTACCATCATCAAACATTTATGTGGAAACTTGCTTCAAGGTGTGCTAAAGGACTCACTGTGGCCCCAGAAGTACCACCATCTGAATCTAGGGGGTTCACAATGATCTTTTTGAAATGCTTCATGACTAATATAAGAGAGCGATTCAATAAAACCTGTCAAAATGTCACTTTCAGGTTCCTTTCTGACTATCTGATGATGTTACACTTGAGCTAGCATGAAAGCAATAAGAGGAGAAAAACACAGGAAGCACATCATCTCGCTGTCACAAGATAAAGCACTGATGACATTTCTTATGACCAACAAGCATGACTGAAAATCAAAGAAAACTTGTGATATGGTCTCAAAATTTAAGTTCATCACCATTTTATCAAAACATTACAAGAAAACATAAATGCAGCTGCACCAAAACAACTGCAGGGCATTGGATGCATGTTGTTGTTCTGTCATTATGTTGCCATAGCAACCACACCAATTGGCATCACTATATCACTTCCTGTTTCTCAAAATTCGTGCCATCACGAAAACCAATTCCTGTGAAAGCATAATGACTCATTGTCCTTTATGAAACAATATACATCTGTCTAGTCAACCACAACTGAGGAATCTTGTTACATTTTTACATATTAGACTGCACAAAATGCAAACACACTTGTTATCATTTTGATAACCTCAAAATATTCAGAAGCATGTAGAGACATGAAAAGACATGACACAGATGGTGCGTTTTACGGCAGTCTTGAGCATCTGTGAGTCTAAGTGATCATTTCCATCAGTGAGCTGGTCTGAGAACAGCTCTAAGACGTGCGACCACCTGAATGGTTGCACAGGTCAAAGGCCAGATCAGGGAGGCACTTAAAATTCCAAGCAAAACATCACTAAAAGGTAACGCCTTATTTTGCCTACCTGACATAAAAGCCTAGCTAAGTTTAGGTTTTCAAGCTTTCATGGTGTGACATGAGAAACACAAGATCTGAGGGAAGACGCATACCTCTGCACAGCAGCTTGAATTTGACACTCGTAAAACTGAAAGCGTAGCTTGAGGGAATGGAGTTTTAATGTATGAAGTAATACATCAGTGTAAATTATAGTTCGAAATAAATCAAGAACATTTACAACTTTTCTGTGCTGTACCAAAACGGTGACCTCTTTTCCAACATGCCAATCGTGTGCACACAGGACCACAACCCAGATTTGGGATCCGCCTTCGCAATGGCCCCACCCTTTGAAGCCCCAAAACATCCATTTGACATCTTACCCATCTTATCATTGGTTGGAAAGATTACAAGTACATTCCACCTGTCCAGGGAGAGCTAATTATGCAGAACGATTGCATAATGTTCAAATAGAAACCTCAAATGTGTGCCAGTCAAAATAAAGCAACATAAATAAAAATAAAAAGTGTGTCTAGGCCAGAATTACACATTAAGAATGCAAGTGTTAACATTACACTGAACTTATCAGGCAAAGATTAATTAGGTTATCAAAAATAGTGTCTAGTAGCTAGCATGGAAGAATGAAGAATCAAACGAAGAATTTCTGCTGTACCTTTTCTTTCATCCATGGCCCTGAGCATCCCCTGGTAATGACCGTCTTCTGTGAAGACCACATCACTGCCAACACTGTCAGTGGAGTATGTTCTGAACCCTTGATATACAGCCATCCCTGCACTTCAGCTCTTTCTGTAAAGCCACACTTTCTACCGATCTGTTTAAACCACCTGCACTGTTTCTTTTCACCCAGTCTGGCGTTTCAGAAAGCAAAAGAGAAGATCCATGCAGGCGAGTGGGTGTGTTCCAAGCCTGCTTGTTTCGCCCTCCCTTTTCTGACTTTTCTTCCCCTCCAGTTCTGTTCCGCTCTCTACCTCGGCTTTCAATTTCCTCACTTCTTGCTAAATACTTGTCTTTAGGCTATAAATACAAAAGCCACCCTCTTTTTGGACGGGGGTCTCCAATTTTGTAGTTGAAAAAGTGTGAAAACACGCGCACACACAAAAAACACTGTGGTTGACCACATGTTGATGCTGTACAGCTGAGGAAATGACACAACGAACAGCGAAATGTGAGTGTAAAATTAAAACACAGCAGAAAATCACATCATTTATGGCTCTTTTTTAAATACTACACGTAAACTTCTGCTCAGAAGCACAAAAGCCGCACATTTCTCGCATACTTCGAAAATAGTTAACAGTTACCGCAGCTCACATCTGCAAAAGAGAAGCAGATGTGACCAGTGAAAAGTCTGAACAAGAAACACCAGTAAATTGTCTGGACACTAAAAGCGAAATCAGCCAATCAGAACATATTTGATGTTTAATGTACAGAATTTTGGACTAATCAGATGTCACTGTGGGCGGAGCTACTCGGAGTGATGGCATAGAAATAGAACCCAAGCTACTTTTTGACTTTGTAATGGTCGCGGCTGGTTAGAACAAAAACTTGACATGGTATGAGCAAGTTATTTTACTGTGCAAGCTACTTCAGTAGCAAGCAATGGAAATAAGTCACCATCTAATGTACCAAGGAAAAAATCAAGGCGAGGGTCTGTTTCCATCTGGGTATTCCATCTGTTTGGGGTGGGGAGGAGGGGGTTGGTGTTCCACCAACCGGGAAATCCCACTCATGAGGGAAAATGTGACTAATTTCAGGAGTCGCACAGAAAGGCTCTTGTAGTCTCAAGTAGGAGGTTCAGATTTTCAGTGTCAGGAGTCGCTGACGCTCTTTGATTGATGTAGATAGACACAACAAAGACATTATTTCATCCAGTCCTGCCAAAGTCATCCTAGACAGGCAAAAATGCGGCTGAACACAAGAGAACCCCTGTGCATGTGTGGTTGCAATAACGGCATCTCCTAAAGGCAGCATTTGAAACGAGCGTGTGTGAATACAAACAGATGAAGCAAAGTTTCAAAGACTCTCTCTGTCTCTCTTGCCCCGAACAATGGACCCCTACTATCAGCTGCACACAAAATGACGAGCAAGATGTGAATAACTAGTCTCTTTGAAGTGTGTGCGTGTGCATATGACCACTGGCGTAGTGAGAGGAGTCATATTCCTGAGTGCACAGGTGTGACTGGAGCCTCCTAACCTCACAGACAATCCATCTCTCTCTATGTTGGAAAGGATGGCAGGCAAATCGCAGGTAGGAATGGAGGATTCTTTGCATTGCAGCTCGAGGCCGTGGCCTGTTTAGGCTTGAGCTGGAAGACCTGCAGCTATTACCCATCTGCCTTGACTGGAGACAGTGCTAAGAAAGAGCCACTAGCAGTGTTTTCTGTGTTTACAGCAACACAACAAATGTAATGAGATGAGCTAAAATATGAAATGCGACTTAATGCAAAGACTGTAGATAACACATCTGCAAACAGAAATGTGATCAGAGTAGTCTGATTCAAATCTTGAGAGACAGATCTTTTAATGAATCATTCACAAGCTTCCAAGATATCTGTCTAAATCAGTCTGATGAATCCGCTCAATGAACTCACCGAGTCTGTCAGAGCTTTTACTTAAAGGGATAGTCCACCCAAAAATGAATGTACCATCCTAGGTGTGCATGACATTCTTCGTTCAGACAAATACAATTGGGAGTTTATATTAAAAAATATCCTGGCTAATCCAAGCATTATAATGGCAGTCCAAAATTTTAAGCCCAAAAAAGTGCATCCATCCATTATAAAAGTAATCCACACGGCTCCAGGGGGTTAATAAAGGTCTTCTGAAGTGAAGAGAAAAATATCCATATTTAAAACTTTCTAAAGTAAAATATCTAGCTTCCGGCGGACCGCCTTCTGTATTCAACTTACGAAGAAAGTGTAACGCTTACACTACGCCCAACGTCATCCTCGCGCCAGTTACACTTTTTTTTCTGCAAGTTAAATACGGAAGGCAGTCTGCGGGAAGCTATATATTTTACTTTATAACGTGTTAAATATGGTTATGTTTCTTACAAAACCCATTGATTCACTTCAGAACCCCTCCATATACACTTAGGATGACTTGAGGGTAAGTAAATCATGGGCTAATTTTCATTTTTGGGTGAAAAAATCTATTGTGAACTGCTTTAAAGAATAATCAAGAATGCCCAACAGACTAAATTGTATAAAAGTATTTTAGAGCCATTTGAAAGAAATCCGTCCTCGGGTTAATTCCTTAGACCTTATGTAAGTCACATACCTCTGAGGAGTAAGAAAGGAAAAACGTGTATGCACAGGTACCAAATGTGTTTGACTTCAGGCATCACAAGTTCAGCACTATTTGAGAGCACCATAACAAAACACACAGACCAGATACACATTTAATCCTTTATAAAAAACATACCAATAACACAGGGCAACTCCTTCAGCTTATGTGTGTGTGGTGAGAAGATGCATAGCGGATAAGGGCAAAGAGTGTGAAAATCTGACAGTTTTAGGAACGGTGCCAGATT